>NC_090028.1:5372098-5672098 GCF_037176765.1 Anolis sagrei | reverse complement strand
ACCTGCGACCTTTCGATCAACAAGCTCGATCAACAAACATATAGACACACACAAAATACATATACACAGATTGGGCCACAGCATTGCGTGGCAAGGGACGGCTAGTCTATATAAATAAAAATGTAATGTTTGTTTGTGGGATTAACAGAACTCAAAAACCAGTGGACGAATTGACACCAAATTTGGACACAATACACCTATCAGGCCAACAAGTGACCATCACTCATAAAAACACTGAAAGACACAACAGAAGAGACTTAAAAAGCCAAAAAATTACATTACACACATGGGCAAAACCATATATAAATGCACACAAACACACATATATACACACACATATACACACACAAAACACATATACGCAGACTGGGCCACAGCAGCACGTGGCAAGGGACGGCTAGTATTGTATATTTTGTGGTTGTCATAATATTTTGGTAACTCAGTGCTTTTCACCTCTTCTACACAACCTGTAAAAGTATAGGAGACCATTCCAATTTGTAGACTGGCAAACAGAACTCCACTCTGTGAATTTGCTCTAGTTAATCAGGATCTTTACAGAGCTATCCAAGGTACTGAACCTCTTTTGAATCTTTAAAGTTCAAAAATAAAGATTAAGGTTCAAAAATCAAGATTATATGGTAGATAATCCAGTTCAGTCTGGATTATATATTTCTACACTGACCACATAATGCAGTTCAAACAATGAAGGTGAACAGACCTGCCCTCCTCATTGCCTTGTGAAAACCTGGAGCACCTTTGCTTGTTTATAATGGAGTCAATTGCTCATTTACAGGCAGCACAAGGACGAAATAGCCGGGGATATTTTTGACATGCTTCTCACATTCACAGACTTTTTGGCGTTTAAAGAGATGTTTCTGGATTACAGAGCTGTAAGTATCCAAAAATCTGCAAAGCCCCCTGAGTATTCAGATTAGTCTGTCTATGATGGTGTTGTCTATCCCAGTGTGGCATGCCAGGGATTGGATTTGGCCAATCTATAGACAAAGGAGGTGGCAGACTCTGTCCCTAAGCCATTTGGTGCCTTCTTTACACTCTTAGATGGAAATTTATTTACTTATTTATTTACTATATTTATATTCCGCCTTTCTTGACTCTGAAGGGGACTCAGAGCGGCTTACAACATAGGCAATAATTCAATGCCTTAAAAAACAATATACAATTAAAATTAGCATGAAAATTTAAATTAAAGTCAAAGTTAAAATACATTAAAATATTTAAGTAAAGGTTTTCCGCTGTCATTAAGTCCAGTTGTGTCCGATTCTGGGGGTTGGTGCTCATCTCAATTTCTAAGCCAAAGAGCCAGAATTGTCCATAGACACCTCCAAGGTCATGTGACTGGCATTACTGCATGGAGTGCTATTACCTTCCCACCAAAGCGGTACTTCTTGCTCTACTCACACTTGCATGTTTTCGAACTGCTAGTTTGGCAGAAGCTGGGGCTGACAGTGGGAGCTCACCCCACTCCCCAGATTCGAACCTGTGACTTTTCGGTCAACAAGTTCAACAACTCAGCGTTTAACCCACTGCGCCACCGGGGGCTCAAAATTAATTGAGGGGACACCCGAATATTTAAAAACATATTTAAAATATTAAAAATAAAATTATATATATATATATATATATATATATAATTACTATTATACACCACGTTATGCGCAATCATAATTAAGGCAATTCCAGTAGTCATTGCACATAATTCCAAATCCATCTATTTCACTATAATATTCTCCAAAGTCTTATTTATTTATTATTTTTTATTTACTATATTTGTATACCGCCCCTCTCAGCCCGCAGGCGACTCAAGACAGTTAACAAAGGCAGCAATTCAATGCTTGATCCCAAAGTCATGTTTTCACTCTCCTTCTGAAGGTCAGGAGGGAGGGGGGTGACCTAATATCACTGGGGAGGGAGTTCCACAGCTGAGGGGCCACCACTGAGAAGGCCCTGTCTCTCGTTTCCCCCTGTCACGTGTGAAGGAGGCAGGACCGAGAGCAGGACCTCCTCAGAAGATCTTAATCTCCGAGATGGTTCATAGGGGGAGGTACATTCGGACAGGTAAGATGGGCCGAAACTGTTTAGGGCTTTATAGGCCTTGAATTGTGCTTGGTAGCAGACTGGCAGCCAGTGGAGCTGATGCAACAGGGAGGTTGTGTGCTTCCTGTACGCCGCACCGGTGAGCAATCTCGCTGCCGCCCATTGGATGCTCTTCCGAACAGTCTTCAAAGGCAGCCCCACGTAGAGCGAGTGTAATTTGTATGTACAAGATAGTTTTATGCCCATGTCTTAATGTCCAAAATACCTGGAGGAATTTTGCCAAAGTTTGCCCATTCCTGGCATAGAGAGACAGGCAGACAAAGAGAACAATATAGGAAGGCCTTTCTCTACCAGCGACCTTGTCGTATTTCCTTAGTGAGGACTATAAGCATGTACAGGATGTGGTTGATTTCCAACACTTAGCTGTTCTGGAGCAAAAGCTGGAAATATATTCATGCGCTTTGGAGAATAGGAGCTGTGCCAGGGATTTTGCCCTTTGCCTTTCCAATTCCTTCTGGCTTTGGAGACGAACGGCAGCTGAAATTGTTGTTGTTTCTTATTCTCTTTCCTTCGTGATTCTTTCCTTCGGCAGTGGGTGCCAGGCTCTGTGCGGAATGCCTTGCCCACAGCTTGCAGGGTATGAAAGCTCGAGTGTTTGCAAAGAACATTCCTGTTGTTTAGGGAGTCAGAAGTTGCTTGGATCCCATCCTACTTTTTCCGATAATTTCTCTATCTTGAACTCAAGAGGGACGCTTTATGAATATGTATTTTAATCACAGTGTCCAATCAAAAAGAGAGGGGCCCCAAGAAGACAGTTCCATCTTGTCTCCTGTGTTATGCTAATAATATAATATAATATAATATAATATAATATATTGTATATACAGATTTATTTATTTATCGTGTCATCAGCAACCATACCATTGTATTACATTTCTAACAGAACAAAACAAACAAACAGATTAAAAAAACCCACAGATTTTGCAAACTTGGTAGTTGGTTAAATGTCCTTTGACCAGTATCTGGCCACTTGGAGTGCTTCTGGTGTTGCCGCAAGGAGGTCCTCCATTGTGCATGTGGCAGGGCTCAAGTTGCATTGCAGCAGGTGGTCAGTGGTTTGCTCCTCTCCGCACTCGCATGTCAAGGATTCCACTTTGTGGCCCCATTTCTGAAGGTTGGCTCTGCATCTCGTGGTGCCAGAGCGCAGTCTGTTCAGCGCCTTCCAAGTCGCCCAGTCTTCTGTGTGCCCAGGAGGGAGTCTCTCATTTGGTATCACCCACGGATTGAGGTTCTGGGTTTGAGCCTGCCACTTTTGGACTCTCGCTTGCTGAGGTGTTCCAGCAAGTGTCTCTGTAGATCTTAGAAAACTATGTCTAGATTTAAGTCGTTGACATGCTGGCTGATCCCCAAACAGGGGATGAGCTGGAGATGTAATAATACTAATAATAATACTAATAACTTGTTTCTTCTGCATGCAACAGACCCATGGTCTACGCATTAAATAAAAATGGAATTGAGAGGCACTAAAACATTCAGGAATTGTTTCTCTTGTCTCTTTTCTAGGAAAAAGAAGGCCGGGGTCTGGACTTAAGCGGCGGGTTGGTGGTGACGCCTTTAAGCCGCCCTTCTGTGCCTCCCGCCCCAAACAGCCTGCGGCGCTAGTGTTTACTCTGAAGGAGAACCGTCTCCCTTCCAGACCTTCCAAATGCTAAAAAAAGAAGGCATCAGAAGAGCCTTAAGGTTTTGAACTTAATGGCATCTTGGCACAGCTTCTTCTCTTAGGATTCAACATTTTCCTCATGGTCAGTGAGTAGCGTAATGTCCACCCCATTCGAATGACGGCCTCGGAGGATCCGGACTTCTGCTGGGCCACAAGTACAACTGGATTTTATACACTAGTAAATGCAACTGTTTTATGTGAGGGTTGCGGAGTTGTTTGTTCTGCAAATCCTTGGCGCTTCTTTTTCATGGAGCGTTAAGTGTGAACTCACCTCATCTACGAACACTCAGAACCACGTTGTTTTTAGTACTATTTCAAATGCCACATGTTGACTTGAGTGCGATACGAATTTATGTTTCGCAAATACATGTCACCTGTCTGTTTGCAAGCGATTGTGAATTCATTCCCAAACCTGGCTGTGTTCTTCTTTTAACTGGAATTGAATGACTTTCTCTTGAACTTCAGAAGTTTCCACATCACTCTACACCTCCCTCACACCTTGTAGTGTCTATTCTAGTTTGTCCTCTTATCATGGAGCACATTTTCTCAGTGATGTAGCTTGAAATCAGAAGCGTGGGTGGCTCACCAGGTATTTGGGGAACGGTCATTCAGAGATGTGGAGATTCCACCTTTTTTTGTAATTATAACTTTACTGTTCCCTTGGCTCCTTTAATGCTAGTTAATCTGGATTGAAGTTAAACAATGAGAGCAACTTCCCTGTATTACAAACTTAATGCAAATTCTGAATTTGGTGCATCCCTAGGAGGCAAAATACCTGTTCTTTCCCCAAAGCAATTATAATTAAAGTGAGATAAGCGTATCCCAAGTTACTAAGGCTGCCATTTAATGCAGTTTATGCAGATTGACTGCGTTGAACTGGATTATATGGCATTTTAGACTCATATAAATCCAGTTCCATCTGCATTGTATGACCCTACGCTGACCATTATAATGCAGTTCCAGAATTACATTGAACTGGGTTATATGAGAGTGTAGACTCATATAAATCCAATACAGTTCCAGAATGCAGACTTAACTGCATTGAACTGGGTTATATGGCAGTGTAGACTCATATAATCCAGTTCAATCTGCATTATATGCATCTACGTTGATCATTATAATGTAGTTCCAAAATGCAGATTAACGACATTGAACTGGGTTATATGGCAGTGTAGACTCATATAAATTCAGTTAATTCTGCATTATACGAGTCAATGCTGACCATTATAACGCAGTTCCAGAATTCATTGAACTGGATTATATAGCAGTTTAGACTCATATAAATCCAATCTGCATTATATGAGTCTATACTGATCATTATAATGCAGTTTCAAAATGCAGATTAACTGCATTGAACTGTGTAGACTCATATAAATCCAGTGTGGACTCATATAAATCCAGTTCAATTTGCATTGTATTATTCTATGCTGATCATTATGCAGTTTCAGAATCCAGACTAACTGCATTGAATTGGTTTACATGGCAATGTAGACACACATAATGCAGGTTGAATTGGATTTATATGAGTCCACTCTGATTATTATAATGCAGTTCCTGTATTCAGACTAGCTACATTGAAGTGGGTTATATGGCAGTGTAGACTGATATAAATCCAGTTCAGTCTGCATTATATGAGTCTACGCTGATCATTATAATGCAGTTCCAGAATGCGTATTAACTGCATTAAACTGTGTTATATGGCAGTGTAGACTCATATAATCAGTTCCATCTGCATTGTACGAGTCTGCGCTGACCATTATAGTGCAGTTCCAGAATTGCATTGAACTGGGTTATATAGCAGTATAGACTCACATAAATCCAATCTGCCTTATATGAGTCTATGCTGATCATTATAATGCAGTTCCAGAATGCGTTTTAACTGCATTAAACTGGGTTATATGGCAGTGTAGACTCATATAATCCAGTTCCATCTGCATTGTATGAGTCTGCGCTGACCATTATAGTGCAGTTCCAGAATTGCATTGAACTTGGTTATATGGCAATGTAGACTCATATAAATCCAATCTGCATTATGTGAGTCTACGCTGATCATTATAATGCAGTTCCAGAATGCAGATTAACTGCATTGAAGTGGATTATATGGCAGTGTAGACTCATGTAAATCCAATCTGCATTATAAGAGTCTATGCTGATCATTATAATGCAGTTCTAAAATGCAGACTAAATGCATTGAACTGGGTTATATGGCAGTGTAGACTGATATAAATCCAGTTCAATCTGCATTATGAGTCTACGCTGATCATTATAATGCAGTTCCAGAATGCAGATTAACTGCATTGAACTGGGTTATATGGCAGTGTAGACTCATATAAATCCAGTTTGGTCTGCATGATATGAGTCTACATTGACCAGTATAATGCAGTTCCAGAATGCAGATTAACTGCATTGAGGTGAGTTATATTGCAGTGTAGACTCACATAAATCCAATCTGCATTATACGAGTTTATGCTGATAATTATAATGCAATTCCAGAATGCAGACTAACTGCATTGAACTGGGTTATATGGCAGTGTAGACTCATATAAATCCATATGCATTATATGAGTCTACGCTGACCATTATTATGCAGTTCCAGAATTGCGTTGAACTGGGTTATATTGCAGTGTAGACTCATATAAATCCAATCTGAATTAATATGAGTCTACACTGACCATTATTATGCAGTTCCAGAATTGCGTTGAACTGGGTTATATGGCACAGTAGACTCACATAAATCCAATCTGAATTAATATGAGTCTACGCTGATCATTATAATGCAGTTCCAGAATGCAGACTAACTACATTGAAGTGGATTATATGGCAGTGTAGACTCATATAAATCCGTCTGCATTATATGAGCTATGCTGATCATTATAATGCAATTCCAGAATGCAGACTAACTTCATTGAACTGGGTTATATGGCAATGTAGACTCATATAAATCCATTTCAGGTTGCATGATATGAGTCTAATGCAGTTCAAACTGTGTAGATGGGGCCTAAAAGGCTTCTGAGCTCCAAAGTTGTACCAGTATTGAGATTTTAGAAGGTTTTGTTTTGTTAAGCCGTACAGAAAACTTTTCTTTGTCATCACAAAGGCCAGGATCTTCGCTAAGCTGCTTTGGCTTCAGTTTCACCCTTAGCAAAAAAAGCAGTCTTCTTCCCGTCATCGTGGTTCTGCCAAATACTCGTACATGCCAATGCTGTTCCACATGGTCAGCAATTCAATTTTTGCTTAACCGGCGGCCACCTTGGGCCTATCTGTGCTGTAAAAGCAGCCAAAACTGTCCAAAAATCCAACTCCACGAGTCTTGTTGACCCAACGTGCAACTTGCCTTTACTGTAAGTAGATAATAGAGTCATAGTGTCTATATATGCATTTCCTTTCCCTATTTAGACTCCGCTATACCCAAAAGCGCACAATGAAAGAAAAGGCCAAGGTGATTTGTTCTCCTGTTAGTGGAACTTTTGAATTTTGCATTTTTCTATACAAAGATAATGAGTTTTGTTTGTTTGTTTTGGTTTTTTTTGCAATGTCGTTTGAGTGATACGCATCAGCTTAGAAACCCTTGGTTTGGAATAAATGTTGCCAAGTTCAGGAAAGTGTTATTTAAAAATCAGGAGTTTGACGTTCGCTGTTTTTTGTGTGTGTTTGTCTCTCACTTTGTGGATTGCGTCCTGCGGCGTCGAAACCGGAGTTGCAGGAAGGAATACTCAGTGTATTTGCCTATAAATGAAAGACTAGCTGGTGTTGACATTAGCAAGTGCAGTTGTGTGTTTTCAGACAGGGCGATGCATGTGGAAATGATTTAAATACAGTTTTGGTGTCGCTTGAAATCCAATCTTGGCCCTTTGTTATTATTTTTTACTTGCAGATGATTAATAAAGACTGACGTGCAGAACCAGGTCTCCCTTTTGCCTAAAAATTATTATTACCATATTTCTTCCATTGTAAGATGCAACCTAGTGATTCTGATTATGAAAGCCTTCGGCAACACATTAGTCATGAGTGTTGAAACATTTTTTTGCATTGATCACACAGGCCTAATGTCAATGTTGTCTATATCTATATCTATCTATGTATATAATAAAAGTCAGTGTTTGTATGCGGAGGAAGGACGGGAGGGAGGTGTATGTGGCAGCGTTCTGATTGGCTGCCACTGTGGTACAATTTGCATATGGTCTCTGATTGGCCAGCCTGAAGATTCCAAGATTCCGAGGTGACAGAGGAGAGGAAAAGACCCGAGGCTGTGTCATAAAATTACCAATACAGACCAAACTTGGCACACAGAGTCCGCAAGACCCACTCTACATCCTACTGGAGTTTGGAGGAGGGCAGACCACAGATGATGGACTTGAACTACCTTCACTCTCATCTTGAGAGCACTGCGACTCTCATCCAATGACCAATAAAGACCAAACTTGGCACACAGAACCCCCATGACCCACTCTACATCCTGCTACTTTTTGGTTAGAATTCGGATTCTCCACCCCAACCTTTCCTGCATTGTTCAAATTTGCTTCAGAAAACAAAATTTGGAAGTTTTTCTGACTTTCCAACTCTTCCGAACGAACATACCCAACTCTAACACTCACGTCTCCAAACAAATTCTGGAAAAGGCCTTTGACAAGGACGAGAGGTTTAGATTTTCTTTTTATTTAAAACCAAACTATTTTTTTTAGAAATGATAAAACACTTGTTCCGTTCTTGTACCAGAAGCACCCATTTCTGCTACTGAGTTAATAATAACCATACATTATTTACACAAGAGTTGCAAGTGGCTTACATAGAGGGAAATTGTTGGGTTTGCTTGGTTTTTAGCAAATTTAGTTCAGGGTGCGATGCGCTAAGCTTGCTCGTCCCTGGAGAGAGATATCCATCCGCTGGACTGGCACCCACATCATCCACACTTGGCCTTCTGAACCTTTCAAGCTTCACAAAGCACATGTGCTTTGTGCACATATTGCTCGTCGAACTAGTGTTGCTTCTTGTGCACATATTGCCCGTCGAACCAGTGTTGCTTCTTGTGCACATATTGCCCGTCGAACTAGTGTTGCTTCTTGTGCACATATTGCCCGTCGAACTAGTGTTGCTTCTTGTGCACATATTGCCCGTCGAACTAGTGTTGCTTCTTGTGCACATATTGCCCGTCGAACTAGTGTTGCTTCTTGTGCACATATTGCCCGTCGAACTAGTGTTGCTTCTTGTGCACATATTGCCCGTCGAACTAGTGTTGCTTCTTGTGCACATATTGCCCGTCGAACTAGTGTTGCTTCTTGTGCACATATTGCCCGTCGAACTAGTGTTGCTTCTTGTGCACATATTGCCCGTCGAACTAGTGTTGCTTCTTGTGCACATATTGCCCGTCAAACTAGTGTTGCTTCTTGACACACAGATGTTGTTACTTGGGACCAGTGGTTGTCGGAACTTGGTCTGCACATACATTTCCATCACTGCCTTGCCATCCATGGCATGGATTCTCGTTGATACATAAAGAACCTCCTCCACCGGAAAGCACTTTGTTTAGTAAGACGTTGGCATTTTGAGATGTGTTTTTAGTGCTCTTGCAAACCTGCCCTGGGTCACCTCTTTCTGGTCTGGCAACAGCCCTCTGTCCTGTGGCTCGGCAAAGCCTTGCAAGGGCAAAGAGGGCAAAGGCTATACGTTGGGTTAGAACAGCATCCTTAGTGCGGAGCATGCCAAAAGCTGGGATGGAGAAGCCGTGGGAAGGAGAGGAGAGGAAGAGCTAAGCACCCAAAGGCCACGGCCACATGCCACTGAGCCACATTGATGCAAGATGACCCACAGTTTTCAGGCATGATTGGGCACCGTAGCTTGGCCGGCACCCGCGCTGCTCCTGTATGCTTTCCAGGAACGGATGCTGAGGCAGGCGCTGACAGCGTAGCCGATCATCACCAGAGCAGCAAAGAACTGCAGGGAGAAGAAGAAGAAAGGGTCAAGGGTACATCAGAAAATATCCGTATTTGCATGGGTCTAATGTGCCTCAAAAGAATTATGGTGCGGATTCGATTAGTGTAGTATGGTCATCGTAGTGCTGAGCCAAAGCAAAAGGAGAAGCTGCTTCAGGAGCACCTGGAGCTCCTTTTTGAGGGAACTCATCTCTCATGTAATATAATATATTGTATATACATATAATATTTGTAATATTATTATGTAATACAATACAATACTAATAATAATATGATATAATTATATATTTTATATTACATGTAATATTACTAATAATATTACAATATAATGGTATAGTACAATATAGTAATATATAATACTGATATTGTACTATGCTAATATTATATATATATATATAGTGTGTGTCTATCTATCTATCTATCTATCTATCTATCTATCTATCTATCTATCTATCTATCTATAAATGCTCTGTGCATAATGAGTACCTTAAAAACACAAGAACCAATGAATGAAATCACCAAATTTGACAACAAAACGTCTCACAACACAAGGAGTGACCATCACTCAAAATATGATTTTGTCATTTGGGAGTTGTAGTTGTGCACACCAGTGCAAACAATGCGCAATTATTCTCCCCATGCACCGAGTCACAAATGGGCGCATGCAAACATGCACAACCATCCCATGTGTTAAAAATGAGATGTCTACACCACATCAGACAAAGATTCCTAACCACTTTTGTTTGGGAACTTCATTCTTACAGGGGAGGGCCTCCAAAGCCCCAAAATACTATTGTGGGGCTACACGTGGCCCATGCTATCCACTCATAGTTGAGGCGAACCCTTAGGAGATGGATCACTCCATTGCTCGTATAACTTTGGTGGCTGGCACTGGCTTTGAGAGCTGAGCATTGGGAGCAAGCGAAAGGCAAGGAGGATCCAAGGCATGATGTAGCCTCAGCTGCTCTCCCAGTTTGCTGAGCATGAGCTCATGGCTGGCACCGCAATGCCTTAGAGCGCAATCCCCATTCATGTTCATTAAAGAACAGATGGCAGGGATGGGTGCGAGCAGGAGGAACATACTGGACCGCAATCCATGCTGGCGTAAAGAAAGAAAGTGGCACATTATCTCAGATTCCCGGCTGGCCTGTCTCCAGTCTTGAAAACACTGCAGTCACCCAGCAAGGGCCAAACTGGACAATATAATCATTAGGAATGTACGAGACGCCCAAAAAGTGCTGTTTTCGGTCCTGTTTGCACAGCATTAAGGAAGGAATAACTGGTCTTTGTAGGAAATGCATGGAAAGATGAGAGGAAACACATTCACCTACCGATGCTGACGCTCTTCTGTTGTAGTCTGGCGAGTGCGGCCAGGAGAACGGTTCCACGGATGCTGCGCTCGTGAAGAAGGCAGTTGCGTACAAGACGGCCGCCGAAACGTTGAAGACGAGAAGCTGGAGGTGAGAGAAAGAGGGTCTTAAGTGAGAACTCCGAAAAGCAGCTCTAGGTCCTGCTGGCAAACCAATGGGTGATAGTATGATAGCTGGGTCCGGAAACTCCGAGCGTTACGCACATTCCACAAAATCTCCTGAAGGACTCGATGCGGCTTACAAAGGCCGAGGCCACCGACAACAACAACATACAATGCACAGTAAAACTCATAAGCAAATAATAAAACATCACACAAAACAATAGAACAGTAAAACGATGACACCGTGACGCAATTAAAAACCTAGGGGCCAGGCCAAATGTAATGGACAAAAATTTAAAAGTGCTGAAACTGACAAGTAATATATAGAGACAAGAGTTCTTTGTCCCACCCTGGTCATCCCACAGATATATAAACCCATTTTCCTAGTTCCAACAGACCTCACTACCTGTGAGGATGCTTGCCATAGATGCAGGCGAAACGTCAGGAGAGAATGCCTCTAGAATATGGCCATATAGCTTGAAAAAACCTACAACAACTCACTCCCTGATCTGTTTTGGACCCTTGGCACACAATATTATGCTTATTTTGACTTACAAATGTTCTAGCTCTGCTGTTTGTGGAAGTCTTAACAATGAGAGCAGTGTTTCGTGCTCATGTCTTCCTGCAGAACTGGCACAATGCAGGGGAGGAGACGGCATCACACTCCTCCAAGGCCGCAAAGAAGTCACCGAAATGGAGACACTGAACTACTTTTTTACTTTGGAATCCAAAAAAGACCCCACTACAACCTAAAGCAGAGCTTTGCAAACATGTCATGTTGGTGACACACTTTGTAGACATGCATTGTTTTGCTAGCGAGTGTTGCAATGAGTAAGCTTGAATAGCATTGAGTAGCCATCAAGCTGCAAAGTCAATCAGTATTTGCATAGAGGTAGCCTGGCTGTTGTTGCCTGGAGGTGCCACCTGTTGAACACAGGGGAACGCCAATAGTTATCTGTGCGCATTCAGAAGAAGACTTACAAGTCACTCTAAACACCTTCACAGAAGCATACCAGAAGCTCGGCTTGTCATTGAACAACGAGAAAACCAAAGTGCTCTTCCAGCAGTCACCAGCCAATCCCTCTCCAATGCCAGAAATACAGCTTAATGGTGACACATTAGAAAACCTTGGCAGCCACTTCTCCACCAAAGTCAACATTGAAACCGAAATACAATACCGCCTGAGCTCTGCAAGTGCAGCATTTTTCCGAATGAAGCAGAGAGTGTTTGAGGACTGGGACATCCGTAGTGATACCAAGGTGCTTGTCTATAAAGCTATTGTCCTCCCAACCCTACTATATGCCTACAAAACGTGGACTGTCTACAGACGTCACATGCAACTCCTGGAACGATTCCATCAGCGCTGCCTCCGGAAAATCCTGCAAATCTCTTGGGAAGACAAGCGGACAAATATCAGCTTGCTGGAAGAAGCAAAGGCCACCAGGATTGAAGTGATGGTCCTCTGCCATCAACTCCGCTGGACCGGCCGTGTTGTCCGGATACCCGACCACCGTCTCCCAAAGCAATTATTCTGCTCCGGACACAAGAACGGAAAATGAAATGCTGGCGGACAGGAAAAAAAAGATTGAAAGAAGGGGTCAAAGCCAACCTTAAAAACTCTGGCATAGACACTGAGAACTGGGAAGCCCTGGCCCTTGAGCGCTCCAGTTGGAGGTCAGCTGTGACCAGCAGTGCTGTAGAATTGGAAGAGGCACAAATGGAGGGTGAAAGAGAGAAACATGCCAAGAGGAAGGCACGTCAAGCCAACCCCAACCAGGACCACCTTCCACCTGGAAACCGATGCCCCCACTGTGGGAGAAGATGCAGATCAGGAATCGGGCTCCACAGTCACCTATGGACCCAATCTTGGAAGGCAATCCTACTCAGACAATGAAGGATCACCTAAGTACCACACAGAAACTGGGGAACTCCAACTGGCAAATAATCAAGGGCCAGTAAACACCTCCCAAACAGAGGGTGCCTCCAAGCAACAACAGCCAGGCTGCCTCTATGCAGATAACCTCATAGAATCATAGAGTTGAAAGAGACCTCGTGGGTCATCCAGTCCAACCCCCTGCCAAAAAGCAGGAATATTGCATTCAAAGCAGTCCTGACAGATGGCCGTCCAGCCTCTGTTTAAAAGCTTCCAAAGAAGGAGCCTCCACCACACTCCACCATACTCTGGGGCAGAGAGTTCCACTGCTGAACTTTGCAGCTTCATAGTTACTCAATGCTATTCAAGCTTGCTCATTGCAACATTCACACTTGCTTCAAACAGACAAGGGTTCTTTCTCCCACCCTAGACATTATTCCACAGGTATATTTGTATACATTTGTCAGCTTTTACAATGCATTGTAATGTAATATAGCTGAGTCATGCACTGCTGATGGGCTTCTATTGGAAATGCTGAGTCATGCATTAACTGTATATAGAACTTCATTTGGGGAATGTGTTCTGGCCTAGTCCAGGTGATTGTGAATGATGCAATCCTGGGTCTGAGTGAAGTCCATGAGTTGGGAACCAATCAGTGATTGCTATGTGTAAATGAATTGTATATAAGGAAGTCATGTAGAGTGTATTCCTCTCCTTGTGCTGGGATGTTGTTCGTCGAAGGCTATATGTAATTAAAAGAGCCTGTCTGCTAAGACAAGATATAGCTGTGTGCTGTGGTAAGTTTGTAATATCATCTAGACTGGGGGAAAGACAATGGTAAAACTGACAATGGCCGGGCATGTGCTCAAGTGTCTGTAAAAGGTTCCAGCGTGACTGCAGGCCGTGGGAGCAGTTGACTGAAAATACTGTGCAGGAAGAAGCTACTGGAAAGCGCTGAAGTTGTGCAACTGATCTGCTGCTGAATTGTGAAGTTAATCTCAACAACATTTCACTTTCTTCACTTCCAACAGACCTCTGAAGATGCCAGCCACAGATTCATGCAAAACGTCAGGAGATAATGCTGCTGGAACATGGCCATACAGCCTGAGAAACTCACAGCAACCCACTGATTCCAGCCATGAAAGCCTTTGACAACACACGATTTGGACATATTATTATTATTTATTATTATTTACTTTGCTTATATACCACTGTATCTCAAGCCTGAAGGCGACTCACAGCGGTTCACAAACAGTAAAAACAGTAGAAACAGCAGTGGTTCCATACAACATATAACAATTGACTTAACACATTATCCATAAATTACCAATAAGCAATTACAATGCACAATTATTACAAAAAACAACCGTACCCAATCTTCTCATCATCCAAGAGTAGTCCAGGTTCGTCGTCCATTGTTCCATTCCTATGTTGCATTACCAGATTGCACTAAATTACTCAAACGCCTGCACAAACATCCAGGTCTTCACCTTTTTGCGGAATACCATTAGAGATGGTGCTAGTCTAATGTCCGTAGGAAGGGCGTTCCACAGCCGAGGAGCCACCACCGAGAAGGCCCTATCTCTCGTCCCCGCCAGCCGAGCTTGAGAAGCAGGCGGGATCGAGAGCAGGGCCTCCCCGGAAGATCTCAAAGTTCTGGTGGGTTCATAGGCAGAGATGCGGTCAGATAGGTAGCTTGGGCCGGAACCGTTTAGGGCTTTAAAGGCCAACGCCAGCACTTTGAATTCAGCCCGGTAGCAGATCGGTAGCCAGTGGAGTTGGCGCAACAGGGGGGTTGTATGCTCCCTGCGCTCCGCTCCTGTTAAAATCATGGCTGCCGAGCGTTGGACTAGCTGGAGCTTCCGAGCTGTCTTCAAAGGCAACCCCACGTAGAGAGCGTTGCAGTAGTCTAAACGGGATGTAACCAGAGCGTGGACTACCGTGGCCAAGTCAGACTTCCCAAGATATGGGCGCAGCTGGCGCACAAGCTTTAGCTGTGCGAATGCTCCCCTGGTCACCGCCGAAACCTGGGGTTCCAGGCTCAGCGAGGAGTCCAGGGTCACACCCAAGCTGTGAACCTGCGTCTTCAGGGGGAGTGCGGCCCCCTCCAACACAGGCTGTAACCCTATGCCCTGTTCGGCCTTGCGACTGACCAGGAGTACCTCTGTCTTGCCTGGATTCAGTTTCAATTTGTTCGCCCTCATCCAGACCGTCACAGCGGCCAAGCACCGGTTCAGGACCTCGACAGCCTCCTTAGTAGCAGGTGGAAAGGAGTGACAGAGTTGGACATCATCTGCGTACAGATGACACCGTACCCCGAAACTCCAGATGATCTCCCCCAGCGGCTTCATGTAGATGTTAAACAACATGGGAGACAATATTGAGCCCTGCGGAACCCCACAAGACAATGGTTGTGGGGTTGAACAGGTGTCCCCCAACAACACCTTCTGAGATCGACCCTCCAGGAATGACCGGAGCCACTGCAAAACAGTACCTCCAAGACCCATCCCTGCGAGGCGCCCCAGAAGGATACCGTGGTCGACGGTATCGAAGGCCGCTGAGAGGTCCAGCAGCACCAACAGGGACACACTCCCCCTGTCGAGCTCCCGGCGCAGATCATATTTCGTTATGTTCACGTGACACACTTACACACTGCAGGTTACACACGGATGTGTCGCGACATACAGTTTGGAAAGCTCTGACCAAAAGCAGTTATGGGATAATCCCGCTGTCTCCCTAATCCCGCTGTACTCACCACAAGGGGCCAAGGGATCATGTAGAGCTTGGCCTGGAGCTTCAAGAGATACACGCCGAAGATGATGACGGTCACCAGCCAGAAGAAGATGGCCACGAACATCACCCAGCCATAGGAAGGATAGGGTTGGTAGTACGTGTCCGCGATCAAGGCCCACACCAAGCAGCCCAGAACCTGCATGTTTCCAAAGAAAGAAGAAGTATGGTTGAAACAGGTCCAGATAAACCACCAAATCCCAAGCATATATAGGTCCTCCCAGGTTTCCACCTGTTCGGAATCAGCCTGTGTTTGTGTTTCAGGATCCTGATGTGGGAAATGTTGAGGGAAATGATGTTGCCGAGGCTGAGGTACAAGATGGAGATGGTTTGGTTAATGATTCTCATACAGACAATGACAGAGAGTCCCCAGTGCAAAGGACAGTTTCTCATGAGAATATCCCTGCTGGGCCTAGCAATGATGGTTCACTCCCTCTCTCTGTAAGGTCAATATTTGGGTTTGGAAAACAATCTGACACCTGGGAATTATAATGAGCAGCCAGATAAGGAGCTGAAGAATAGGCGGTTGGAGATTAGCCAGGATCGGCAACAATCTCAGTATTGTCGCAGCTCAGGATAGATTCACCTTGCTCAGAACACCACCACACACCAAGGCTGTAGGTTTATGCCCACATTTGAATACTGTTGGGTTTTGAGAGGAATCGGACTGGAAATTTTTGAAGTTGTTTGTACTGGGATTTATAGTTCACCTGCAATCTGAACTCCACCAAAGATGGAATTGGACCAAACTTGGCACACGGAGACCCCGTGACCAGCAAATAATACTGGAGGTCTTTGGGGAAAATTCACCTTGATTTGGGGGAGTTGTAGTTCACCTACATCCAGAGAGCACTGTGAATCCAAACACTGATGGATCTGGACCAAACTCGGCACACAGACCTGATAAGCCGAAATGTGATTACTGGAGGAGTTTGGGAGAATTAACTTTCCTTTCTGGGAGTTGTAGTTCAATCAGAGAAACAATGACCTCCACCAATGACGGACCTGGCACACAGACCTGATAAGCCGAAATGTGATTACTGGAGGGGTTTGGGAGAACTAACTTTCCTTTCTGGGAGTTGTAGTTCACCCACAACCAGAGAAACAGTGACCTCAACCAACGATGGACCTGGCACACAGACCTGGTAAGCCGAAATGTGATTACTGGAGGAGTTTGGGAGAATTAACTTTCCTTTCTGGGAGTTGTAGTTCACCCACAACCAGAGAAACAGTGACCTCAACCAACGATGGACCTGGCACACAGACCTGGTAAGCCGAAATGTGATTACTGGAGGGGTTTGGGAGAACTAACTTTCCTTTCTGGGAGTTGTAGTTCACCCACAACCAGAGAAACAGTGACCTCAACCAACGATGGACCTGGCACACAGACCTGGTAAGCCGAAATGTGATTACTGGAGGAGTTTGGGAGAATTAACTTTCCTTTCTGGGAGTTGTAGTTCAATCAGAGAAACAGTGACCTCCACCAATAATGGACCTGGACCAGACTTGGCATACAGAACCCTCGTGACTAATTCAACCTACTGGAGGGGTTTGAGGGGACAGACTCACCATAATGGGAGTTGTAGTTTACCCTACAGGCAGAGAGCACACTGAACCCCACTGATGATGCAACCTGAGTAAACTTACTCAACATAACAACATTTAAATTTGTTGTTGTTGTTCATTCGTTCAGTCGTCTCCGACTCTTTGTGACCTCATGGACCAGGCCACGCCAGAGATCCCTGTCGGCCGTCACCATCCCCAGCTCCTTCAAGGTCAGTCCAGTCACTTCAAGGATTTAAATACTGATGGTGAAATCATGGAGGAATTTAAAAGGGTCTGGCCCTGAAGGAGAGACCCTGCGGACCCACCAAAGAGGGCTCGCTACAATGGTGAGCAAAGAGAAGCCCAATTTAAAAGGTTTTTTCTAAGTTCCCAAAAGAAATCTCACCAAAGTTGAAGGAAGCGCCACCGAGATGATTTTATTGCAATTCAGCTGAAAAGGATGCAAAGCAGCAATATTTCACCAAGATGAACATAACATGTGTACAAATAAAAGCCTTTTTTATACAGAAACAGAGTTGCCAGGTTTGAATCTCCCATTCCCTGCCCCTCTGCCAGCTCGACGATAATTGGCTTGGCCACCTCCCAAGCGTCTGGGCCAATCGCTGAGCTTCTGCCGCCTCGGCGTCCTGACGAATAAGGAGAGAGGGAGGCGGGACGAGAGGAAAACAATGCATTTTTGAGTGGATTATGGAGATTTTCGGATGTCCAAATGACCAGCGAGTTCTGAGGGCCTGCGAGCCAGTCTGGCTACTGTGTATGAGTGGCTGTAATAAACATTGATGTTTGGCGATCCTGCCAAGATCCGGATTTTCCCAGCGCGGAGATATGGGAACAACGGGGAACATTGGCTGAGGTCTTTAGTGAAAAAAAAGTTGAATGGGTGACAGATTAGGACGAGGTGCCGCTTTCCGAAGGCCCCCTCCATCCTATTGAGATATGATCATAATTGCCAAATGACCGCTTCCTCTGGGGGACCAAATCCGAGCCCAGAGGTCACGGTCCTTTGTTATTGTCCATGCAAATAGTGTCTTTTGATACGGGTCTTTTCAACTGGAGATTTCCTCCTTTCCAGGGAGTTGTAGTTCACCCACAACCTTATGCATTTTGTACAATTTTAAAATTGATTTTTCCCCCCAAACAATAATGAAATCTGTGTAATAATAATGAAATCTGAGCATTGCAGATGAGAAAGGAGTTCAATCGCCGAAGCTTGTGGACTGAGGATCCGGAGCCACTCATAGGCCACTATCCGAAAAAAGAGGAGGATGCTGTTAAAGCATTATGATTTATCACCGGCGATTCTACAAAAGTCCTCATTGCTCCCAGCCATGAAAGACATGCTGTACGGCCTCAAAGACATTGTCCTCTCGCTCCAGCTCCTCCCTTCCAACTTTAGGCCGAACAATGGCTTTTTTCTTTGGAGCTTCCAGCTCCCGACATTGATTTACTTTGCAATGTATTGAGGAAGGAACATTTACTTTGCAATGTTTGGTGCAGAGAGAAAGAGCTAGGAAGGAAGGAGAGGTCCATGCCCTGCAAGACGACAGAATCCACCATGGAAGGGCAAAGGAAAGGCC
Source organism: Anolis sagrei (assembly GCF_037176765.1). NCBI lineage: Eukaryota > Metazoa > Chordata > Lepidosauria > Squamata > Anolidae > Anolis > Anolis sagrei. The sequence goes on along the minus strand of NC_090028.1, from coordinate 5,653,116 downwards.
TTCTTACTGATTGCAAGAAGCGAATGGGAGCATTGATATAAAAGGGAGAGTTCGCAATCGTGTCTGTGAGAGATGAGAGACAGGGCCTTTTCTGTGGTGGCCCCCCGGCTATGCAATCCTCTTCCGATTGAGATCAGATCTGCCCCCTCCCTCCCGACCTCTACGGAGGTAGAGAAGATCGGGATACAAAAGTTTGAAATGCATAAATAATACTAATAATAATAATAATAATAATTATTATTATTATTATTATTTAATGATGGAAGGAAGGAGAAATCCATGCTCTGCAAGACAACAGAACCCACCATGAAAGGGCAAAGGAAAGGTCTTCTTACTGATTGCAAGAAGTGAATGGGAACATTGATATAAAAGGGATAGTTCGATAAATAATAATAATAATAATAATAATAATAATAATAATAATAATAATTATTATTATTATTATTATTATTATATGCAGGGAAGGAAGGAGAAATCCATGCCCTGCAAGCCAACAGAACCCATCATGAAAGGGCAAAGGAAAGGTCTTCTTACTGATTGCAAGAAGCGAATGGGAGCATTGATATGAAAGGGAGAGTTTGCAATCGTGCCTGGTGGGGACGAGAGGCAGGGCCTTTTCTGTGGTGGCCCCCCGGCTATGCAATCCTCTTCTGATTGAGATCAGATCTGCCCCCTCCCTCCTGACCTCTACGGAGGTAAAGAAGATCGGGATACAAAAGTTTTAAATGCATAAATAATAATAATAATAATAATAATTATTATTATTATTATTATTATTATTATTATTATTTAATGCAGGAAAGGAAGGAGAAGTCCATGCCCTGCAAACCAACAGAACCCACCATTAAAGGGCAAAGGAAAGGCCTTCTTACTGATTGCAGGAAATGAATGGGTGCATTGCTATAAAAGGGAGAGTTCAATAAATTATTATTATTATTATTATTATTATTATTATTATTATTATTATTTAGTGCAGGGAAGGAAGGAGAAGTCCATGCCCTGCAAACCAACAGAACCCACCATTAAAGGGCAAAGGAAAGGCCTTCTTACTGATTGCAGGAAATGAATGGGTGCATTGCTATAAAAGGGAGAGTTCAATAAATTATTATTATTATTATTATTATTATTATTATTATTATTATTATTATTTAGTGCAGGGAAGGAAGGAGAAGTCCATGCCCTGCAAGACAACAGAACCTACCATGAAAAGGCAAAGGAAAGGCCTTCTTACTGATTGCAAGAAGCGAATGGGAGCATTGCTATAAAAGGGAGAGTTCAATTAATAATAATAATAATAATAATAATAATAATAATAATAATAATAATTCAATGCAGGGAAGGAATGAGAAATTCATGCCCTGCAAGCCAACAGAACCCACCATGGAAGGGCAAAGGAAAGGACTTCTTACTGATTGCAAGAAGCGAATGGGTGCATTGCTATAAAATACAATAATAATAATAATACTAATAATAATAACAGTTATTCAACACAGGGAAGGAAGGAGAAGTCCACGCCCTGCAAGACAACAGAACAGACCATTAAAGGGCAAAGAAAATGTCTTCTTACTGACTGCAAGAAGCAAATGGGAGCATTGATATAAAAGGTAGAGTTCAATAAATAAATATAATAATAATAATAATAATAATAATAATAATAATAATAATAATAATAAAATGCAGGGAAGGAATGAGAAATCCATGCCCTGCAAAACAACAGAACCCATCATTAAGGGGCAAAGGAAAGGCCTTCTTACTGATTGCAAGAAGCAAATGAGAGCATTGCTTCAAAAGGGAGAGCTCAATAAATACAACAACAACAATGCAAAGCAGGGAAGGAAGGAGAAGTCAATGTCCTGCAAGACAACAGAACCCATCCTAAAAGGGCAAAGGAAAGGTCTTCTTGCTGGTTGCAAGAAGTGAATGGGAGCATTGCTTCAAAAGGGAGAGTTCAGTAAATACAACAACAACAACAACAACAACAACAACGCAATGCAGGGAAGGAAGGAGAAGTCCATGCCTTGCAAGCCAACAGGACCCACCATAAAAGGACAAAGGAAAGGTCTTCTCGTTGGTTGCAAGAAGCTAATGAGAGTATTGCTTCAAAAGGGAGAGTTCAGTAAATACAACAACAACAACAACAACAACAACAACAAATGCAACACAGGAAAAGAAGTAGAATTCCATGCCTTGCAAGACAACAGAACCCACCATAAAAGGGCAAAGGAAGGTCTTCTTCTGATTGCAAGAAGCGATGGGAGCATTGCTTCAAAAGGGAGAGTTCAATAAATAAATATAAATATAAATATAATAATAATAATTCAATGCAGGGAAGGGAGGAGAATGTTCATGCCCTGCAAGCCAACAGGACCCACCATAAAAGGACAAAGGAAAGGTATTTTCGTTGGTTGCAAGAAGCTAATGAGAGTATTGCTTCAAAAGGGAGAGTTCAGTAAATACTGTACAACAACAACAACAACAAATGCAACACGGGAAAGGAAGGAGAAGTCAATGTCCTGCAAGACAACAGAACCCATCCTAAAAGGGCAAAGGAAAGGTCTTCTCGTTGGTTGCAAGAAGCGAATGGGAGCATTGCTTCAAAAGGGAGAGTTCAGTAAATACAACAACAACAACAACAACAACAACAACAAATGCAACACAGGAAAAGAAGTAGAATTCCATGCCTTGCAAGACAACAGAACCCACCATAAAAGGGCAAAGGAAGGTCTTCTTCTGATTGCAAGAAGCGATGGGAGCATTGCTTCAAAAGGGAGAGTTCAATAAATAAATATAAATATAAATATAATAATAATAATTCAATGCAGGGAAGGGAGGAGAATGTTCATGCCCTGCAAGCCAACAGGACCCACCATAAAAGGACAAAGGAAAGGTATTTTCGTTGGTTGCAAGAAGCTAATGAGAGTATTGCTTCAAAAGGGAGAGTTCAGTAAATACTGTACAACAACAACAACAACAAATGCAACACGGGAAAGGAAGGAGAAGTCAATGTCCTGCAAGACAACAGAACCCATCCTAAAAGGGCAAAGGAAAGGTCTTCTCGTTGGTTGCAAGAAGCGAATGGGAGCATTGCTTCAAAAGGGAGAGTTCAATAAATAAATACAATAATAATAATAATAATAATAATAATAATAATTATTATTATTATTATTATTATTATTATTATGTAATGCAGGGAAGGAAGGAGAAGTCCATGCCCAGCAAGCCAACAGAACCCACCATAAAAGGGCAAAGGAAAGGTCTTCTTGCTGATTGCAAGAAGCGAATGGGAGCATTGATATAAAAGGGAGAGTTCAATAAATACAACTGTGCAGGTACAACTGTACCAGGAACTCCAATTTTGTTTGCTTTGCATTTAATGTTTGTTATAGTCCTACGTTTCAGGGACTCTGCAGATAGGTGGCTTCTTTTGGCTGCGATCATAGGGCAAGCCACCTGTCAATTATAGTTGGGTTCCCTGGTCCTGCCCCCTTTTTGGGTTTTAGAGGGAATAGGAGCCATTTTGAGTCCAGTCCACACAGAGAAGCCTTTCATGCAGGACATAATACCAAGAGCTCCTGTAGAAAGCTTCATCTTCTACTGCTTGGCCGGGGAGAAAGGTCCCATAGCTTGGCCGAGGATTATACAGTCCTACAGTTCCTTTGCTGAAGGACTTCAGTCAACCATCACAGAAACCTGAGTTCTTTTCCCCCTGGAAGTCTACAAAACTCTTCTTGGTAAGGGTCACTCGCGGAAGCCAGAAGCAGTTGGTACCGGGTGCAGGGGCTCCACGCCAACAGAGGCAAAGACAGACTCCCCAGGTTAGAAGTTAAGGATTTCCCTATTAGTTACAGCTAAGAAGATAGTGCCTGTTCCCAGTGAACAAGATTGCAAGAGCCAAGACTGTTAAGAAAGCCTTAAAGTACCTGTTTGTTTTCATTAATAAAGAACTTTGTTGAACCTTTAAGTAATCTAAAGACTCTGTTTTAAGGAAATCCAAAGGCCTTTAATCTGAGGCAGCCCCAGCATCCCGTTGGGCACACAGAATTTATGTCCTGTCTACAGTCTTATGCACGGGCCCAGCGTGCGACAGCACAACAACAACAACAACAATGCAACGCAGGGAAGGAAGGAGAAGTCCATGCCCTGCAAGACAACAGAACCCACTATAAAAGGGCAAAGGAAAGGTCTTCTGATCGCAAGAAGTGAATGGGAGCATTGCTACAAAAGGGAGGGTGCAATTATTATTATTATTATTATTATTATTATTATTATTATTATTATTATTATATAAAGCTGCACATCGCAAGTGCTGAACCTGACTCAGCACATAGAAGATGGCTTTGAAAGGCAGCAGATCACAGGAGCTGTCTTCGTAGACTTGTCAGCAGCCTATGAGACTGTGAACCACCATTGCCTCCTCCTGAGAATAATTATAATATCACAAAGGACGACCACCTCACCCGCCTCATAGGAAACCTGCTACAAAACAGGAGCTTTTTTGTTGAGTTCCAGGGCCAGAGAAGCAGATGGCGGAAACAGAAGAACGGCCTGCCTCAGGGGAGCGTGCTTGCTCCATCCATGTTCAACATCTACACAAATGACCAGCCACTGCCAGAAGGGACAGAGAGCTTCATCTATGCTGATGATCGTGCCATTATTGCTCAAGCAGGGAGCTTTGAGGTGGTAGAGCAGGAGTTCTCCGAAGCTCTGGGTGCTCTTACTGCCTATTACAGGAAAACCTAATCCATCTAAAACACAGACATGCGCCTTTCACCTTAAGAACAGACAAGCATCCCGAGCTCTGAGGATTACCTGGGAAGGAATCCCACTGGAGCATTGCAGCACACCCAAATACCTGGGAGTCACTCTGGACCGTACTCTGACCTACAAGAAGCACTGCCTGAACATCAAGCAAAAAGTGGGCGCTAGAAACAACATCATACAAAAGCTGACTGGCACAACCTGGGGATCACAACCAGACACAGTGAAGACATCTGCCCTTGCGCTGTGCTACTCTGCTGCTGAGTATGCATGCCCAGTGTGGAACACATCTCACCACACTAAAACAGCGGATCTGGCTCTTAATGAGACATGCCGCATTATCACAGGGTGTCTGCGCCCCACACCACTGGAGAAATTACACTGCTTAGCCGGTATTGCACCACCTGACATCCGGCGGGAAATAGCAGCCAATAGTGAAAGGACCAAGGTAGTGACATCTCTGGCCCATCCTCTGTTTGGGTATCAGCCAGCACGTCAACGACTTAAATCATGACATAGTTTTCTAAGATCTACAGAGACACTCGCTGGAACACCCCAGCAAGCGAGAGTCCAAAAGTGGCAGGCCCAAACCCAGAACCTCAATCCGTGGGTGATACCAGATGAGAGACTCCCCCCTGGGCACTCAGAAGACTGGGCAACTTGGAAGGCGCTGAACAGACTGCGCTCGGGCACCACGAGATGCAGAGCCAACTTCAAGAAATGGGGCTACAAAGTTGAATGCACGACATGCAAGTGCAGAGAAGAGCAAACCACTGACCACCTGCTGCAATGCACCCTGAGCCCAGCCACATGCACAATGGAGGACCTCCTTGCGGCAACACCAGAAGCACTCCAAGTGGCCAGATACTGGTCAAAGGACATTTAACCAACTACCAAACTGACACATTTTGTATTTTCTCTGTTTGTTTGCTTTGTTCTGTAAGAAATGTAATATATTTGACTGGCTGCCCTGACACGAGAAATAAACTAGGTTTGAGCATCTTTACTAAACTATTTTCCTATTTTGAGTCCCTTCCCTGCCTTGTCCTCACTGGCAGGGCCTCCCTCCTCCATGAGTAATAAATAATAAGACTCCGCGGAGTCACCATAAAATGGTCCGACTGAGCAAATCTGCATCTGGACAAAAGAAGAGGAGACAACAAGCAATGTTTTCTTTGGAGATGATCTAGGCCACGGCCTGGCTCAGAGTGAGGAGATGTTCTCTTCTGTCCAGCAAAGAATGGAGAGTCTTGCAAGACTCAGCCGGCCACCTGTTTCGATGCATGATTTCATGTCTCCAGTCTAATAATAATAAGTATTTTTCCAAATGAGAAAGAGATTTGGGGGAGGAGAAAGCCATGGCTCTGTATCTGCAAGGGATTGGACCATAGAAGATCTCATAGAATCATGGAAGAGTCCTCTTGGACCATCCAGTCCAACCCCATTCGGCCAAGAAGCAGGACAATCGCATTCAAAGCACCCCTGACAGTTGCCCATCCAACCTCCAAAGAAGGAGCCTCCACCACACTTAGTGGCAGAGAGTTCCACTGCTGAACAGCTCTCACAATCAGGAAGTTCTTCCTAATGTTCAGGTGGAATCTCCTCTCTTGTAGTTTGAAGCCATTGCTCCATTGCGTCCTAGTCTCCAGGGCAGCAGAAAACAAGCTTCCTCCCTCCTCCCTATGACTGCCAAGGTGGACAATTTCAACAGAAAGGAAGAGACCATGAAAATGAACAAAATCTGGCTACCAGTATTAAAAAAACTCTAAAATTACAACAGCAAAACAACAGAGAGGAAACAACCAGGCACAGATTAACACCTCCCAGCAAGAGATTTTCCCAGGCTCAGCCAGGCCTTCAAATGCTAATGAAGGTGATCAGCTAAACATTCACACCTAACTGCAGCAGAGAAGAGCTCTTTGCCCCACCCCAGCCATTCCACAGATATATAAACCCATTTTTCCTACTTCCAACAGACCTCACAACCTCTGAGGATGCTTGCCATAGATGCAGGCGAAACGTCAGGAGAAATGCCTCTATAACATGGCTCTATAGCCCGAAAATACCCACAAGAACCTAGTAATTCCAGCCATGAAAGCCTTCGACAATAACTTGAGGACTGCTCTGTCTTCCTCTGGGTCCATTCTCAAACCTCACTCCACTTCGGCACATGTCACATCAAGACCATTCTCAGTTCTGAGTTGTACATCGGCACGTAACCTATAGAGATGTATATCATTACACATGTGCAGTTTCAGCATCCTGTGATAAACAGAAGTGGGTCAGGGGATATCTTTAATGAACACCCCTTGTACATCTCCAAATGGGTCTACATTCAAAAAAGGGGCCACAGAGATAGCGTTGACCTTCTTCATCCCAAGAAACCCACATCCCAAAAAGGTTGTTTGCAACCTGAGGGTCAGGACCCCGGGGGGGGGGGGTGTGAGGGGGTGTCAAAGGGATTGCCAAAGACCATCAGAAACAGTATTTTCTCTTGGTCATGGGGTTCTGTGTCGGAAGTTTGGCCCGATTCTATCATTGTTAGGGTTCAGAATGCTCTTTGACTACAAATCCCAGCAACTACAACTTCCAAATGTCATGGTCTATTTTCCCCAAACTCCACCAGTGTTCACATTTGGGCATATTGAGTATTTGTGCCAAATTTGGTCTAGATACATCATTGTTTGACTTCACAGTGCTCTCTGGATGTAGGTGAACTACAACTCCCAAAGTCAAGGTCAATGCCCACCAAACCCTCCCAATATTTTCTGTTGGTCATGGGAGTTCTGTGTGCCAAGTTTGGTTCAATTGCATCATTGTTGGAGTTCAGAATGCTCTTTGATTGTAGGTGGACTATAAATCCCAGCAACCACAACTCCCAAATGTCAAGGTCTATTTTTCACCAGTGTTCACCTTTGGGCATATTGAGTATTCCTGCCAAGTTTGGTCAAGATCCATCATTGTTTGAGTCCACAGTGCTTACTGGATGTAGGTGAACTACAACTCCAAAAGTCAAGGTCAATGCCCACCAAACCCTTCCAGTCTTTTCTGTTGGTCATGCGAGTTCTGTATGCCAAGACTGGTTCAATTCCACTGTTGGTGGAGTTCAGAATGCTCTTTGGTTGTAGGTGAACTATAAATCCCAACAACTTCAACTCCCAAATGGCAAAATCAATCCCCCTCCAACCCCAGCAGTAGTCAAATTTGGGGGTATCGGGTATTCGTGCTAAGTTTGGTAGATCCATCATTGTTTGAGTCCGCAGTGCTCACTGGATGTAGGTGAACTACAACTCCAAAAGTCAAGGTCAATGCCCACCAAACCCTTCCAGTATTTCCTGCTGCTCATGGGAGTTCTGTGTGGGAAGTTTGGCCCAATTGTATTGTTTGTGAGGTTCAGAATGCTCTTTGATTCTAGGTGAACTATAAATTCCCAGCAACTACAACTCCCAAATATCAAGGTCTATTTTCCCCAAACTCCACCAGTGTACACATTTGGGCATATTGAGTATTCTTGTAGAGTTTGGTCCAGATCTATCATTGTTTGAGTCCACAGTGCTCATTGGATGCAGGTGAACTACAACTCCCAAACTCAAGGTTAATGCCCACCAAACTCTTCCAGTGCTTTCTGCTGCTCATGGGTATTCTGTGTGCCAAGTTTGGTTCAATTCCATTGTTGGTGGAGTTCAGAATGCTCTTTGATTGTAGGTGAACTATAAATCCCAGCAACTGCAACTCCCAAATGTCAAGGTCTATTTCCCCTAAACTCCACCAGTGTTCACATTTGGGCATATCGAGTATCCATGCCAGGCTTGGTCCAGATCCATCATTGTTTGAGTCCACAGTGCTCACTGGATGTAGGTGAACTACAACTCCAAAAGTGAAGGTCAATGCCCATCAAACCCTTCCATGCTCATGGGAGTTCTGTTTGCGAAGTTTGCTTCTATTCCATTGTTGGTGGAGTTCAGAATGCTCTCTGATTGTAGGTTGACTATAAATCCCAGCAACTACAACTCCCAAATAACAAAATCAATCCCCTCCCAACTCCACCAGTATTTGACTATGGGCGTATCAGGTATTTGTGCCAATGAAAATACATTGTGCATATCAGATATTGGAGCTCCCGGTGGCGCAGTGAGTTAAACTCCTGTGCCGGCAGGACTGAAGACCGACAGGTCGCAGGTTCGAATCCGTGGAGAGCATGGATGAGCTCCCTCTGTCAGCTCCAGCTCCTCATGCGGGGACATGAGAGAAGCCTCCCAAAAGGATGATAAAACATCAAAACATCTGGGCAATGTCCCCTGGGCAACATCCTTGCAGACGACCAATTCTCTCACACCAGAAGCGACTTGCAGTTTCTCAAGTCGCTCCTGACATGAGAATAAATAAATAAATATCAGAATATGATTCATAACTAGCAAAATTACAGTTATGAAGTAGTAATGGAAATAATTTTATGATTGGGGGTCACCACAACACGACGTTCGGTCCATTCTTGGGTCTGCAAGACCTGTTTCTCATCCTGAGACCAGCTGGGACGGCCCTCCTTGCCCCACAAAGCCCTTTCTGTCTCTGTTGATGTCCCTCCCTAAATCGTTCTCATGGCTGGCATGCTCCAAATGCTTGCGCATCCCACACACAGACCGGCTCCCACTCCTAGAGCCACAAGCAAAGCCATGAGGCTGCACCGAGGGTTGCCAAGAACGACCATAGAATCAAAGAGTTGGAAGAGACCTCATGGGCCATCCAGTCCAACCCCAATCTGCCAAGAAGCAGGAATATTGCTTTCAAATCACCCCTGACAGATGGCCATCCAGCCTCTGTTTAAAAGCTTCCAAAGAAGGAGCCTCCACCACACTCCGGGGCAGAGAGTTCCACTGCTGAACGGCTCTCACAGTCAGGAAGTTCTTCCTCATGTTCAGATGGAATCTCCTCTCTTGTAGTTTGAAGCCATTCTTCCATTGCGTCCTAGTCTCCAAGGAAGCAGAAAACAAGCTTGCTCCCTCTTCCTCCCTGTGGCTTCCTCTCACATATTTATACATGGCTATCATATCTCCTCTCAGCCTTCTCTTCTTCAGGCTAAACATGCCCAGCTCCTTAAGCCGCTCCTCATAGGGCTTGTTCTCCAGACCCTTGATCATTTGAGTCGCCCTCCTCTGGACACATTCCAGCTTGTCTTGAATTGTGGTGCCCAGAATTGGACACAATATTCCAGGTGTGGTCTAACTAAAGCAGAATAGAGCATGGGGAGCATTACTTCCTTAGATCTAGACACTATGCTCCTATTGATGCAGGCCAAAATCCCATTGGCTTTTTTTGCCGCCACATCACATTGTTGGCTCATGTTTAACTTGTTGTCCACGAGGACTCCAAGATCCTTTTCACACGTACTGCTCTCGAGCCAGGCATTGTCCCCCATTCTGTATCTTTGCATTTCGTTTTTCCTGCCAAAGTGGAGTATCTTGCATTTGTCGCTGTTGAACTTCATTTTGTTAGTTTTGGCCCATCATCTCTCTAATCTGTCCTCTGGAGTCTTGGCTCTCCCTCCCAATTTGGTGTCGTCTGCAAATTTGATGATCCTGCCTTCTACACAATAGCAAGGCAAGTCCCCATAAAGCCTGGATGAGTGACCACTAAACGACAGCAATGGCCCTAAACTGAGCATGGGCAAACTTTGGCCCTCCAAGTGTCTTGGACTTCAAGCCTGGATGAGTGCCCACCAAGCAACAGCAATGGCCCTAAATTGAACATGGGCAAACTTCAGCCCTCCAGGTGTTTTGGACTTCAACTCCCACAATTCCTAACAGTCGGTACGCTGCATAGAGGTGGCCTGGCCTTTGTTGCTTGGAGGCACCCCTGTTTGGGTGGTGTTCACTGCCATTTTAGGAGCCCCCGGGGGCGCAGTGGATTAAACCCCTGTGCTGGCAGAACTGAAGACCAACAGGTCGCAGGTTCAAATCTGGGGAGAGGTGGATGAGCTCCCTCTACCAGCTCCAGCTCCCCATGTGGGGACATGAGAGACGCCTACCACAAGGATGATAAAACACCAAATCATCCGGGCGTCCCCTGGGCAACGTCCTTGCAGACGGCCAATTCTCTCACACCAGAAGTGACTTGCAGTTTCTCAGGTCGCTCCTAACAGACACAAAAAATATGTACAATATATATATATATATATATATATATATATATATATAATATTGATAATAATATTATAATGTAATACAATATATTACAGTTTCTCAGGTCGCTCCTGACATGACAACCCCCCCCCCCAAAAATCAAAACTCCTGCCATTTTATTTATTTATTTACAACATTTATACACCACCTTTCTCACCCCGAAGGGCTTACAAAATATATATACATACAATATATTATATTATTAGCATAGTACAATATCAGTATTATATATTACGATATTGTACTACACCATTATGTTGTAATATTATTAGTAATATTACATGTAATATAAAATATATAATTATAATATTGTATTAGTATTATTAATATTATATTGTATTACATTATAATATTATAAATATTATTAATAATATAATATTATAAATATTATTAGTAATATTACCTGTAATATTAAATGTATAATTATAATATAATAATAATAAGGTAAAGGTAAAGGTAGTCCCCTGACATTAAGTCCAGTCATGTCTGACTCTGGGGTGTGGTGCTCATCTCCATTTCTAAGCCGAAGTGCCGGTGTTGTCCATAGACACCTCCAAGGTCATGTGGCCAGCATGACTGCATGGAGCGCCGTTACCTTCCCGCCAGAACGATACCTATTGATCTACTCGCATTTGCATGTTTTCGAACTGCTAGGTTGGCAGAAGCTAGGGCTGACAGCGGAAGCTCACGCCGCTCCCCGGAATCGAACCTGCGACCTTTCGATCAACAAGCTCAGCAGCTCAGTGCTTTAACCCACTGCGCCCCCGGGGGCTCTCAATAATAATAATAATAATAATAATAATAATAATAGTAAAACTTTATTTGTACCCCGCTACCATCTTCCCAAAGGACTTGGTGCGGTTTACATGATTGTATTAGTATTATATTATAATATATTATAATATTATAAATATTATTAGTAATATTGCATGCAATATAAAATATATAATTATAATATTGTATTATTATTCGTATTATATTGTATTACATTATAATATTATAAATATTATAAATAATCTATATAAATAAAAATGTAATGTTCGTTTGTGGGATTAACAGAACTCAAAAACCAGTGGACGAATTGACACCAAATTTGGACACAAGACACCTAACAACCCAATGTATATTCTCACCACAGAAGCGACCACAAGCTATAGACCAATCTCCCTGTTGTGCCACCTCTACAAAGTTCTGGAGAGACTTATTTTGCATCGAATTATGGAAAATATAAACTCATATCTGATCCCACAGCAAGCTGGCTTCAGGAAAGGCAAAAGCTGCACATCGCAAGTGCTGAACCTGACTCAGCACATAGAAGATGGCTTTGAAAGGCAGCCGATCACAGGAGCTGTCTTCATAGACCTGTCAGCAGCCTATGAGACTGTGAACCACCGCCTCCTCCTGAGAAAAATGTATAGTATCACAAAGGACGACCACCTCACCCGCCTCATAGGAAACCTGCTACAAAACAGGAGCTTTTTTGTTGAGTTCCAGGGCCAGAGAAGCAGATGGCGGAAACAGAAGAACGGCCTGCCTCAGGGGAGCGTGTTTGCCCCATCCATGTTCAACATCTACACAAATGACCAGCCACTGCCAGAAGGGACAGAGTTTCATCTATGCTGATGAGCGTGCCATCACCACTCAAGCAGGGAGCTTTGAGATGGTTGAACAGAAGCTCTCCGAAGCTCTAGGTGCCCTTACCGCCTACTACATGGAAAACCAGCTGATCCCTAATCCACGTAAAACACAGGCATGTGCTTCTCATCTTAAGAACAGACAAACATCCCGAGCTCTGAGGATTACCTGGGAAGGAATCCCACTGGAGCATTGCAGCGCACCCAAATACCTGGGAGTCACTCTGGACCATGCTCTGACCTACAAGAAGCACTGCCTGAACATCAAGAAAAAAGTGGGCGCTAGAAACAATATCATGCGAAGGCTGACTGGCACAACCTGGGGATCACAACCAGATACAGTGAAGACATCTGCCCTTGTGCTATGTTACTCTGCTGCTGAGTATGCATGCCCAGTGTGGAACACATCTCACCACACTAAAACAGTGGATGTGGCTCTTAATGAGACATGCCGCATTATCACGGGGTGTCTGTGCCCTACACCACTGGAGAAACTACACTGTCTAGCCGGTATTGCATCACCTCACATTCGCCGGGAAGTAGCAGCCAAGAGTGAAAGGACCAAGGCAGAGACATCTCCAGCTCATCCCCTTTTTGGGTATCAGCCAGCACGCCAACGACTTAAATCAAGACATAGTTTTCTAAGATCTACAGAGTCACTTGCTGGAACATCCCAGCAAGCGAGAGTCCAAAAGTGGCAGGCTCAAACCCAGAACCTCAATCCATGGCTGATACCAAATGAGAGACTCCCCCGTGGGCACACAGAAGACTGGGCAACTTGGAAGGCACTGAACAGACTGCGCTCTGGCACCACTTGCTTTACTATCAACAGATCTCTGAAGATGCCAGCCACAGATGCAGGTGAAACATCAGGAGAGAATGCTGCTGGGACATGGCTATACAGGCCGAAAAACACACAGCAACCCAATTCCCTACTGAGTTTGCAAAACAAGAAAATAACAAAGGAAAACTCTGCCCGGGTCTTTATTCATGGGCAGAGCCATCAAGCAGAGCCATGCACGGTGCGCCCAGTACAAAAGCACCATTGACAGCCTGGCATCAGCGTCCATCTGCAAGGAAGCCCACACCAGAATGGCTGGGTCCAAGGCGCAGTGGGCTGGAGACACCACTTTACCTGCTCAGTGCTATGGAAACCTGGGAGCTCTAGTTCGGTGAAGCACCAGCGCTCTTTGCCACAGAAGGACAAAGGCCTTGTAAAACTAGAACTCCCATCATTCAATAGTATTGAGCCATGGCAGTTGAAGTGCCACTCTGCGATTAGGCAGGATAGCTCCATTAAAGTTCGGATCAAAATCCGGAACGGATTGAATGCTGCATTTGCAATTAGGCTCCATTAAAGTTCGGATCAAAACCCGGAATGGATTGAATGCTGCATTTGCAATCAGGCTCCATTAAAGTTCGGATCAAAATCTGGAACAGATTGAATACTGCATTTGCAATTACGCTCCATTAAAGTTCGGATCAGGACCCAGAACGGATTGAATGCTGCATTTGCAATTAGGCTCCATTAAAGTTTGGATCAAAATCCAGAATGGATTGAATGCTGCATTTGTAATTAGGCCGGGTAGCTCTATTACAGTTCGGATTAAAACCCAAAACGGATTCATTGCCGCACTTGCAATTTGGCTGGATAGGTCCATTAAAGTTTGGATCAAAACCAGGAACGGACTGAACGCTACATTTGTAATTAGACTGGGTAGCTCTATTATAGTTCGGATTAAAACCCAAAACGGATTCATTGTCACCCTTGCAATTAGGCTGGGTAGCTCTATTAAAGTTTGGATTTAAACCCGAAATGGATTCATTACCATACTGCAATTAAGCTGGATAGCTCCATTAAAGTTCGGATCAAAACCCGGAACGGATTCATTGTCGCACTTGCAATTAGGCTGGATAGCTCCATTAAAGTTCGGATTAAAACCCAGAACGGATTCATTGCCACACTTGCAATTAGGCTGGAGAGCTCCATTAAAGTTTGGATTAAAACCCGGAGCGGATTCATTGCCGCACTTGCCATTCGGCTGGGTAGCTCCATTAAAGTTCGGATCAAAATCCGGAACGGACTGAATGCTGCATTTGCAATTAGACTGGGTAGCTCTATTACAGTTTGGATCAAAACCCAAAACAGATTCATTGTCACACATGTAATTAGATTGGAGAGCTCCATTAAAGTTCGGATCAAAACCCGGAACGGATTCATTGCTGCATTTGCAATTAGGCTGGAGAGCTCCATTAAAGTTTGGAATTAAAACCGGAATTGATTCATTACCATACTGCAATTCAGCTGGATAGCTCCATTAAAGTTCGGATTAAAACCCGGAACGGACTCATTGCCGCACTTGCAATTCGTCTGGGTAGCTCCATTAAAGTTCAGATTTAAACCCGAAATGGACTCATTACCATATTGCAATTAGGCTGGATAACTCCATTAAAGTTCGGATCAAAACCCGGAACGGATTCACTGCCGCACTTGCAATTAGGCTGGAGAGCTCCATTAAAGTTCGGATCAAACCCCGAAATGGATTCATTACCATATTGCAATTAAGCTGGATAGCTCCATTAAAGTTCGGATTAAAACCCGAAACGGATTCATTGTTGGACTGCTATTGAAACCATCATCCACTACTTAAACCCAACAGATATTAGCCAGTAATCCTTTTAATGAAAGCTTTTGGAACTAAAGGCCCATTCTGGGCTTTATATGGCCACACCTCCACCTTCTTTCTCTCTTTCCTCCTTGTTTGTCTCACTCTTTTTGTCTCTTTTATGGACAGGAGCCAATCATTATCCGCCAGTCCCAGGTATTGCTATAATGTGAGCCAGGACAGGTGCGTGGGAAGCGGATTCCGGTCATAATGGAAGGGATTTAGTACAAAACAGGTACATTTGCTGGGGTTCAAGGCCCAGAACTCCCACACAAGTGTTGACATTGCCAATGTCAACAATAGCATTCTCACCGGATCTCTTCTGGAATCTCTAAAGTCAACTTTGACTGGGTGGATGAATTGATTTAATTAGGTGGGAATAATGAACCCAGGAAGCCATGGTTGCACAAAAGTTGCAAGACGTAGCTCTCAATTGCTTTTAACTCATTGGATGGATTAATGAGGTGAGAATAATAAAATCTAGTAAGCCGCGGTCGCACAAAAGTTGCAAGATGTAACTCTCAATTACTTTTAACTCATTGGATGGATTAATTAGGTGGGAATAATAAAATCTAGGAAGCCATGGTTGCACAAAAGTTGCAAGACGTAGCTCTCAATTGCTTTTAACTCATTGGACGGATTAATGAGGTGAGAATAATAAAATCTAGGAAGCCATGGTTGCACAAAAGTTGCAAGACGTAATTCTCAATTATTTTTAACTCATTGGACAGATTAATTGGGTGGGAATAATAAAATCTAGTAAGCCATGGTTGCACAAAAGTTGCAAGACGTAGCTCTCAATTGCTTTTAACTCATTGGACGGATTAATTAGGAGGGAATAATAAAATCTAGTAAGTCACGGTCGCACAAAAGTTGCAAGAAGTAACTCTCAATTGCTTTTAACTCATTGGACAGATTAATTAGGTAGGAATAATAAAATCTAGGAAGCCACGGTCGCACAAAAAGTTGCAAGACGTAGCTCTCAATTGCTTTTAACTCATTGGACAGATTAATTAGGTGGGAATAATAAAATCTAGTAAACCACGGTCGCACAAAAGTTGCAAGACGTAACTCTCAATTGCTTTTAACTCATTGGACAGATTAATTAGGAGGGAATAATAAAATCTAGTAAGTCACGGTCGCACAAAAGTTGCAAGACGTAACTCTCAATTACTTTTAACTCATTGGACGGATTAATTAGGAAGGAATAATAAAATCTAGTAAGTCACGGTCGCACAAAAGTTGCAAGACGTAACTCTCAATTACTTTTAACTCATTGGACAGATTAATGAGGTGGGAATAATAAAACCTAGGAAGCCATGGTTGCACAAAAATTGCAAGACGTAACTCTCAATCACTTTTAACTCATTGGATGGATTAATTAGGTGGGAATAATAAAATCTAGGAAGCCATGGTTGCACAAAAGTTGCAAGACGTAACTCTCAATTACTTTTAACTCATTGGACGGATTAATTAGGAGGGAATAATAAAATCTAGTAAGTCACGGTCGCACAAAAGTTGCAAGAAGTAACTCTCAATTGCTTTTAACTCATTGGACGGATTAATTAGGAGGGAATAATAAAATCTAGTAAGTCATGGTCGCACAAAAGTTGCAAGACGTAACTCTCAATTACTTTTAACTCATTGGATGGATTAATTAGGTGGGAATAATAAAATCTAGTAAACCACGGTCGCACAAAAGTTGCAAGACGTAACTCTCAATTACTTTTAACTCATTGGATGGATTAATTAGGTGGGAATAATAAAATCTAGGAAGCCACGGTCGCACAAAAGTTGCAAGACGTAACTCTCAATTACTTCTAACTCACTGGACAGATTAATTAGGTGGGAATAATAAAATCCAGGAAGCCATGATTGCACAAATCTTGCAAGTTCTAACTCTCAATTACTTTTAACTCATTGGACGGCTTAATTAGGTGGGAATAATAAATCTAGGAAGCCATGGTTGCACAAAAGTTGCAAGACGTAACTCTCAATTATTTTTAACATATTATATTATTTTTATAATAATAACATCTAATTAAATAGGTAGGAATAATAAATAAGGAAGCTTGAAAGACTTAACTCTCTATTACTTTTAACTCATTGAATGTATTAATTAGGTGGGAATAATAAAATCTAGTAAGCCGCGGTTGCACAAAAGTTGCAAGACGTAACTCTCAATTACTTTTAATTCATTAAATGGATTAATGAGGTGGGAATAATAAAATCTAGTAAGCCGCGGTCGCACAAAAGTTGCAAGTCGTAACTCTCAATTACTTTTAACTCATTGAATGGATTAATTAGGTGGGAATAATAACATCTAGTAAACAATAAAATCCAGGAAGCCATGGTTGCACAAAAGTTGCAAGACGTAACTCTCAATTACTTTTAATTCATTGGATGGATTAATTACGTGGGAATAATAAAATCTAGTAAACCACGGTCGCACAAAAGTTGCAAGACGTAACTCTCAATTACTTTTAACTCATTGGACGGATTAAGGAAGTGGGAATAATAAAATCTAGGAAGCCATGGTTGCACAAAGCTTGCAAGACTTAACTCTCAATTACTTTTAAGGCATTATATTATATTTATAATAATATCTAATTAATTAGGTAGGAATAATAAATATGGAAGCTTGCAAGACTTAATTCTCAATTACTTTTAACTCATTGGATGGATTAATTACGTGGGAATAATAAATTTTAGGAAGCTATGATTGCACACAGCTTGTAAGACGTAACTCTCAATTACTTTTAACTCATTGGATAGATTAATGTAATTAGGTAGGAATGATAAATAAGGAGGAAGCCATGATTGCTCAAAGGTTGCAAGACATAACTTTAAATTACTTGTAACTAATTAGGTGGATTCTAGTTAACTAGGAGGGTAGATTCAATCAAGGAAACCATGCTTACACAAAGGTTGCAAGATCTAACTCTAAAGTACTTGTAACTAATTACGTGGATTCTATTTAACGAGGTGGGAATAATAAATCAAGGAAGCAATGTTTGCGCAATGGTTTTGAGGTAAGGTAAAGGTAAAGGTTTTCTTTTGACATTAAGTCTAGTCGAGTCCGACACTGGGGTTGGTGCTCATCTCCATTTCTAAGCTGAAGAGTCAGCATTGTCCGTAGACACCTCCAAGGTCATGTGGCTGGCATGACTGCATGGAGTGTTGTTACCTTCCCATGGGAGCGGTACCTATTGATCTACTCACATTTGCATGTTTTCAAACTGCTAGGTTGGCAGAAGCTGGGGCTGACAGCAGGAGTTGACTCTGCTCTCCGTATTCGAACCTGTGACCTTTCGGTAAACAAGTTCAGCAGCTCAGCACTTCAACCCACTGCGCTACTGGGGGCTCCTTTGATTTAGGTGAACTGTAAATCCCAGCAACTACAACTCCCAACTGTTAAGGTCTACTTCCCGCAAACTCCACCAGTTTTCCCATTTGGACATATTGAGTATTCGTGCCAAGTTTGGTCCAGATCCATCATTGTTTGAGTCCACAGTGCTCTCTGTATGTAGGTGAACTACAACTTCAAAACTCAAGGTCAATGCCCACCTACTCTCCCAGTGTTTTCTGTTGGTCATGGGAGTTCTGTGTGCCAAGTTTGGTTCAGTTCCATCATTGGTGGAGTTCCGAATGCTCTTTGATTGTATTTGAACTATAAATCCCAGTAACTACAACTCCCAAATGACAAAATCAATTTTTTTTTTTAGTGAAGGACATACATTGGGTTGTTAGGTACATGCTGTCCAAATTTAGTGTTAATTCAACCAGTGGTTTTAGAGTTATGTTAATCCAGAAACGAACATTACATTTTTATTTATATGGATTATTATTTGTGCCAAATTGAGTCCAGTGAATGTAAATAACATCAGATATTGACATTGCAATTCATAATAGTAGCAAGATTAGAGTTATGAAGTAGTAACTAAAATAATTTTATGGTTGGGGTCAGCACAACTTGAGGGGTTGCAGCATTATGAAGGTTGAGAAACCCTGCTTTGAAGCCTTCTCTGTCCAAGAGTTTAGCTCCCTCCCCAAACTACAAATCCCACCCAAATCCTAGCTAGTTCTGACTCGCCTTGGCTACCAGGGATGCATCTCCACTATAGAAACAATGCATGGAGGACAGATGCAGGTTGCACCCCTTGAACTGCCCTGGCTGAAGTCTATGGGGTCCTGGGAGTTGTAGTTTTATGTGGTCTTGAAGCCTTCTCTGTCCAAGGGGTGAGCTCCCTCCCCAAACTATAAATCCCTTCCACATCCTAGGTAGTTCAGACTCTTCTTGGTTACCAGGGGTGCATCTCCACTGTAGAAATAATCCATGGAGGACAAATGTAGGTTGCACTCCTTGAACTGCCCTGCCTGAAGTCTACAGGGTCCTGGGAGTTGTAGTGTTATGTGGTCTTGAAGCCTTCTCTGTCCAAGGGGTTAGCTCCCTCCCCAAACTACAAATCCCTTCCAAATCCTAGCTAGTTCAGACTCTTCTTGGGTACCAGGGGTGCATCTCACTGTAGAAACAATGCATGGAGGACAGATGCAGGTTGCACTCCTTGAACTGCCCTGGCTGAAGTCTATGAGGTCCTGGGAGTTGTAGTGTTATGTGGGAGTGCTTTACTTGAGCCTCACCCAACTACAAATCCCATCACTACAACTCCCAGGATCCCAAAGCCTGGAGCCAAGGAGTGCCCACCTGCCTCCATCCTCTAATGGAGATGTTTCCACTTTGGAGGAAGACTTTGGCACTCTCTTCCCATCTCTCCCTCTTGTTCTCTGCCCCACTTTGGACCCTTATGAACTGCCCTGGCTGAAGTCTATGGGGTCTTGGGAGCTGTAGTGTTATGTGGTCTTGAGCCCCACCCAACTACAAATCCCATCACTGCAACTGCAAGGAATTGGAGCCAAGGAGTGCCCATCTGCCTCCATCCTCTAATGGAGATGTTTCCACTTTGGAGGAAGACTTTGGCACTCTCTTCTCATCTCTCTCTCTTGTTCTCTGCCCCATTTTGGACCCTAATGGTACCCTAATCTAGGGCTGGACCTTCTCCCTTGTTTGGGGAAACCCTGCTTTGAAGCCTTCTCCATCCAAAGGGACAGCTCCCTCCCAAAACTACAAATCCCTTCCAAATCCTAGCTAGTTCAGACTCTTCTTGGGTACCAGGGGTGCATCTCCACTGTAGAAACAATGCATGGAGGACAGATGTAGGTTGCACTCCTTGAACTGCCCTGGCTGAAGTCTATGGGGTCCTGGGAGTTGTAGTGTTATGTGGCCTTGAGCCCCACCCAACTACAAATCCCATCACTGCAACTCCCAGGATTTGGAGCCAAGGAGTGTCCACCTGCCTCCAATCTCTAATGGTGATGTTCCCACTTTGGAGGAAGACTTTGGCACTCTTTTCCCATCTCTACCTCTCGTTCTTTGCCCCACTTTGGACCCTAATGAACTGCCCTGGCTGAAGTCTATGGGGTTTTGGGAGTTGTAGTTTTATGTGGCCTTGAGCCCCACCCAACTACAAATCCCATCACTACAACTCCCAGGATTTGTAGCCAAGGTGTGCTCACCTGCCTCCAATATCTAATGGAGATGTTTCCACTTTGGAGGAAGACTTTGGCACTCTCTTCTCATCTCTCCCTCTCGTTCTCTGCCCCACTTTGGACTCTAATGGTACCCTAATCTAGGGCTGGACCTCCTCCCTTCTTTGGGGAAACCCTGCTTTGAAGCCTTCTCCATCCAAGGGGGCTGTTCCCTTCCAAAACTACAAATCCCATCTAAATCCTAGCTAGTTCTGACTCGTCTTGCTCTCCAATCTCTAATGGAGATGTTTCCACTTTGGAGGAAGACTTTGGCACTCTCTTCTCATCTCTCTCTCTCGTTCTCTGCCCCACTTTGGACCCTAATGAACTGCCCTGGCTGAAGTCAATGGGGTCCTGGGAGTTGTAGTGTTATGTGGTCTTGAGCCCCCCCCCCCCAACTACAAATCCCATCACTGCAACTCCCAGGAATTGGAGCCAAGGAGTGCCCACCTGCCTCCATCCTCTAATGGAGATGTTTCCACTTTGGAGGAAGAGTTTGGCACTCTCTTCCCATCTCTCCCTCTTGTTCTCTGCCCCACTTTGGACCCTAATGAACTGCCCTGGCTGAAGTCTATGGGGTCTTGAGAGTTGTAGTGTTATGTGGCCTTGAGCCCCACCCAACTACAAATCCCATCACTGCAACTCCCAGGAATTGGAGCCAAGGAGTGCCCACCTGCCTCCATCCTCTAATGGAGATGTTTCCACTTTGGAGGAAGACTTTGGCACTCTCTTCTCATCTCTCTCCTTTGTTCTCTGCCCCACTTTGGACCCTAATGGTACCCTTATCTAGGCCTGGACCTTCTCCATTCTTTGGGAAAACCCTGCTTTGAAGCCTTCTCCATCCAAGGGGGCAGCTCCCTCCCAAAACTACAAATCCCATCCAAATCCTAGCTAGTTCTGACTCTTCTTGGCTACCAGGGGTGCATCTCCACTGTAGAAACAATGCATGGAGGACAGATGCATGTTGTACTCCTTGAACTGCCTTGGCTGAAGTCTATGGGGTCCTGGGAGTTGTAGTGTTATGTGGTCTTGAAGCCTTCTCTGTCCAAGGAGTTAGCTCCCTCCCAAAACTACAAATCCCATCCAAATCCTAGCTAGTTCAGACTCGTCTTGGCTACCAGGGGTGCATCTCCACTGTAGAAACAATGCAAGGAGGACAGATGTAGGTTGCACTCCTTGAACTGCCCTGGCTGAAGTCTATGGGGTCCTGGGAGTTGTAGTGTTATGTGCGGGTGCTTTACTTGAGCCTCACCCAACTACAAATCCCATCACTACAACTCCCAGGATCCCAAAGCCTGGAGCCAAGGAGTGCCCACCTGCCTCCATCCTCTAATGGAGATGTTTCCACTTTGAAGGAAGACTTTGGTACTCTCTTCCCATCTCTCCCTCTCGTTCTCTGCCCCACTTAGGACCCTAATGGTACCCTAATCTAGGGCTGGACCTTCTCCCTTCTTTGGGGAAACCATGCTTTGAAGCCTTCTCCATCCAAGGGGGGGTGTTCCCTCCCAAAACTACAAATCCCATCCAAATCCTAGCTATTTCTGACTCGTCTTGGTCTCCATCCTCTAATGGAGATGTTTCCACTTTGGAGGAAGACTTTGGCACTCTCTTCCCATCTCTCCCTCTCGTTCTCTGCCCCACTTGGGACCCTAATGGTACCCTAATCTAGGGCTGGACCTTCTCCCTTCTTTGGGGAAACCCTGCTTTGAAGCTTTCTCCATCCAAGGGGGGTGCTCCCTCCCAAAACTACAAATCCCATCCAAATCCTAGCTAGTTCTGACTCGTCTTGGTCTCCCTCCTCTAATGGAGATGTTTCCACTTTGGAGGAAGACTTTGGCACTTTCTTCCCACCTCTCTCTCTCGTTCTCTGCCCCACTTTGGACCCTAATGGTACCCTAATCTAGGGCTGGGCCTTCTCCCTTCTTTGGGGGTGCTTTACTCACGATTTCCACCACCATCAGGACCCCAAAGAGAGAGCGCAGGAACTGGAGGTCGAAGGCGGAGGTCCCAGATGTTGCTGGAGAAGGGGTGCTGGTCCTGGTGCTGATTTTGGTCTGGAAGTCCATCCTGGCTTTGGGTTTTGGGGGTCCCCCCCAAACCAGGACCCTGTGGTGGGGAGACCCTCTGTGTTTGGACGTCCAGGGACCCCCCAAAAGGAGGGAGAAGAGCTGCTTATGGAGCCTCAACAGTGCCTCCCGACAAATGCGCAAAGAGGCGACAAAAAAGAAGGGAAGGAGAGAGATGGAAAAGAAGAGGAGGAGAAAGAAGAGGAGGAGGAAGGATGGAGGAGAGGCACAGCCAGGCCCATTGCCTTGCCTTCCCTGCCCATCTTAACCCTCTCCTTCCCTGCTTTGGAGAGGAAAGAAAAGGATGGGATGTTGTAGTTTTTTTCGGGCTCTATGGCCATGTTCTAGAGGCATTCTCTCCTGACGTTTCGCCTGCATCTATGGCAAACATCCTCAGAGGTAAGAAAAGGATGCATCCACACTATACACAGAAAGGCATCTTTGGTACCACTTTGAACATGTTTGAATGGTTTTGGACTTTTTTGAGCAGTCTGGCCATTTTCCCAGCAGCATTCCCTCCTGAAGTTTCACCTGCATCTGTGGCTAATGGCATCTTCGGGGGTTCTGCTGAAAATGAGGCAAGTGGAGTGCATATCTATATAAATAAAAATGTAATGTTCGTTTGTGGGATTAACATAACTCAAAAACCACTGGACAACATATATATTATGATATTACTAATAATATTGCAATACAGTGGTATAATACAATATAGTAATATATCATACCAGTATTGTGCTAGTCTAATAATACAATATATATACATATTATATTAATAATAATACTATAATGTACTAACAATAATACCATATAATAATAATGTAATATAGTAATACTAATATATTAACATATATACTGTTATATTTGCATATATATATATATATATATATATATATATTGCATACAATATTACTAATAATATTGCAATACAGTGGTATAATACAATATAGCAATATATCATAGCAATATTGTGCTAGGCTAATAATATAATATATATAAATATTATATTAATAATAAAGCTATAATGTATTAACAATAATACAATATAATAATAATGCAATATAGTAATACTATATTATAACACACACATATATTATATATAATTATATATATATATAATATTATATATAATAATATATAATAATACGATAACGTACTAACAATAATAAAATATAATAATATATAATAATATATATAATTATATAACACACACACACACATATAACATACAATATTACTAATAATATTGCAATACAGTGGTATAATACAATATAGTAATATATTATAGCAATATTGTGCTAGGCTAATAATACAATATATATACATATAATAATAATAATACTATAATGTATCAACAATAATACAATATAATAATGTAATATAGTAATACTAATATATTAACATATATACTGTTATATTTACATATATTAAATATAATGTTATATTTCCATATATATATATATATATATATATATATATAATACAATATTACTAATAATATTGCAATACAGTGGTATAATACAATATAGTAATATATCGTACTAATATTGTGCTAGGCTAATAATACAATACATATACATCTTATATTAATAATAATACTATAATGTACTAACAATAATACAATATAATAATATATAATAATAATGTAATATAGTAATACTAATATATTAACATATATTCTGTTATA
Source organism: Anolis sagrei (assembly GCF_037176765.1). Taxonomy (NCBI): domain Eukaryota; kingdom Metazoa; phylum Chordata; class Lepidosauria; order Squamata; family Anolidae; genus Anolis; species Anolis sagrei. Next base: position 5,628,540 of record NC_090028.1, on the reverse strand, counting down.
TTTAGATATAGTAAATATAATGTTATATTTGCATATAACATATATGTCTATATATATATATTATATATAACAATGTTACTAATAATATTGCAAAACGGTAGTATAATACAATATAGTAATATATCATACTAATATTGTGCTAAGCTAATAATACTATATATATATATATATATATATATATATATATATATAGTATTATTAGCCTAGCACAATATATATATATATATATATATATACACACATATACACATATTATATTAATAATAATACTATATTGTACTAACAATAATGCAATAAAATAATATATAATAATGTAATATAGTAATACTAATAGCCCTGCCCACTGTGATTTAGACTCAGTGTTTAAATTATTGTGATTTTATATTGTTTATGTTTATTTATATTGCTTGTGTATTTTTTTAATCTTTATATTTTACTGTCGTTGTGTGTTGTTTATTTGCATTGCTGTATTGTTGGGCTCGGCCTCATGTAAGGTGCCCCGAGTTCCCCTTGGGGAGATGGTGGCGGGGTATAAATAAAAAATTATTATTATTATTATTATTATTATTATTATTATTATTATTATTGGGGGAAAGTAACCTTTCCCTGCTGTTCCATTGCAAGAGGACTGGAGAGAGAGTGCCACCTTGTGTCCTTTGGTTGCATCTCCTCTGTGGAATAGTGTTTCTCAATCAACACTTGGGAGTTGTAGTTGCTGGGATTTATAGTTCACCTACAATCGATGAGCATGCTGAACCCCACCAATGATAGAATTAGGCCAAACTTCCTACACAGAACTCCCATGAGCAACAGAAATACTGGAAGGGTTTGGTGGGCATTGACCTTGAGTTTGGGAGTTGTAGTTCACCTCCATCCAGAGAGCACTGTGAACTCAAGCAATGATTGATCTGGACCAAACTTGGCATGGATACTTATTATACCCAAATGTGAACACTTGGGGAAATAGACCTTGGGGAAATAGAACAGTTTGGGGAACTAGACCTTGGCATTTGGGAGTTGTAGTTGCTGGGATTTATAGTTCACCTACAATCGATGAGCATGCTGAACCCCTACCAACGATAGAATTAGGCCAAACTTCCTACACAGAACTCCCATGAGCAACAGAAATACTGGAACGGTTTGGTGGGCATTGACCTTGAGTTTGGGAGGTGTAGTTCACCTCCATCCAGAGAGCACTGTGGACGTAAACAGTGATGGATCTGGACCAAACTTGGCACGAATCCTCAATATGCCCAAAGGTGAACACTGGCATAGCTTGGGGAAATAGACCTTGACATTTGGGAGTTGTAGTTGCTGAGATTCATAGTTAATTTACAATTAAAGAGCATTCTGAACGCCACCAATGATGGAATCGAACCAGTCTTGGTACACAGAACTCCCATGACCAACAGAAAATACTGGAAAGGTTTGGTGGGCATTGACCTTGAGTTTGGGAGGTGTAGTTCACCTCCATCCAGAGAGCACTGTGGACGTAAACAGTGATGGATCTGGACCAAACTTGACACGAATCCTCAATATGCCCAAATGTAAATGGTATAGTTTGGGGAAATAGACCTTGACATTTGGGAGTTGTAGTTACTGGGATTTATAGTTCACCTACAATCAAAGAGCATTCTGAACCCCACCAACGATAGAATTGGGCCAGACTTCCCACACAGAACCCCCATGAGCAACAGGAAATACTGGAAGGGTTTGGTGGGCATTGACCTTTAGTTTGGGAGGTGTAGTTCACCTACCTCCAGAGAGCACTGTAACTCAAACAATGATTGATCTGGACCAAACTTGGCACGGATACTTATTATACCCAAATGTGAACACTGATATAGTTTGGGGAAATAGACCTTGGAATTTGGGAGTTGTAGTTGCTGGGATTTATAGTTCACCTACAATCAAAGAGCATTCTGAACTCCACCAATGATGGAATTGAACCGGTCTTGGCACACAGAACTCCCATGACCAACAGAAAATATTGGGAGAGTTTGGTGGGCACTGACCTTGAGTTTGGGAGTTGTAGTTGACCTCCATCCAGGGAGCACTGAGGACTCAAGCAATGATGGATCTGGACCAAGCCTGGCACGGATACTCAAGATGCCCAAATGAGAACACTGGTGGAGTTTGGGAAAAACAGACCTTGACATTTGGGAGTTGTAGTTGCTGGGATTTATAGTTCACTTAAAATCAAAAAACATTCTGAACTCCACCGATGATGGAATTGAACCAAACTTGGCTCACAGAACTCCCATGACCAACAGGAAATATTGGAAGGGTTTGGTGGGCATTGACCTTGAGTTTTGGAGTTGTAGTTCACCTACATCCAGAGAGCACTGTGGACTCAAACAATGATGGATCTGGACCAAACTTGGCACATATACTCAATATGCAAACACTGGAATAGTTTGGGGAAATAGACCTTGTCATTTGGGAGTTGTAGTTGTGAACACTCTGAGAGTTGAATATAAATAAAGTGTTATTATCATTATTATCATTATTATTATTGTCAGTGCCGATTGTGTTTAAGTGCAGGCCAAGGTCTTTAGACACTGTACTCCTTGACTGGCTTCTGCCAGAGTCTTTGCAGTTTGATCTTTAAATCCTCATATTGTGTTAGCTTTTCCAGTTGCTTCTCTTATTATTATTATTATTATTAATATCCCCATTTTTCTCTTCGTAGTATTATATTTAATATATTAGTATCACTATATCACTATATTATTTTTATTTTTATATATAGTATTGTTATTAGTATTACTATTTTGTATCACATTATGATATTATTAACATTATATGTATATATAATAGGCTTGGGCGATCCAGTTTGTTAATTTCGTAATTCGTTATTAATTCGTATTTAAATTAGCTTACGATCCAATATCGAGCCATGCAGGAATAGTGTGAGGAGTAATTAAGAATCGAAACAATTTTTTCCAATTTTCGTAATTATTTCGTAATAATTTCCGTATGTCTGGTGCAAGTTTTACAATCTCGCATTTACCCCACTTCCGGTCCCTTTGCTCTGCTGCTTCCCTCCTCTTTCCTCATGCTTCTTCTTGCCTTACTCTGGGCTGCACTGGGCTACCTTCCTTCCTTCCTTCCTTCCTTCCTTCCTTCCTTCCTTCCTTCCTTCCTTCTTTCCTTCCTTCCTTCTTTCCTTCCTTCCTTCCTTCCTTCCTTCCTTCCTTCCTTCTTTCCTTCTTTCCTTCCTTCTTTCCTTCTTTCCTTCCTTCCTTCCTTCCTTCCTTCCTTCTTTCCTTCCTTCCTTCCTTCCTTCCTTCCTTCTTTCCTTCCTTCCTTCTTTCCTTCCTTCCTTCCTTCCTTCCTTCCTTCCTTCTTTCCTTCCTTCCTTCCTTCCTTCCTTCCTTCTTTCCTTCCTTCCTTCTTTCCTTCTTTCCTTCCTTCCTTCCTTCCTTCCTTCCTTCCTTCCTTCCTTCCTTCTTTCCTTCTTTCCTTCCTTCCTTCTTTCCTTCCTTCCTTCCTTCCTTCCTTCCTTCCTTCTTTCTTTCCTTCCTTCCTTCCTTCCTTCCTTCCTTCCTTCCTTCCTTCTTTCCTTCTTTCCTTCCTTCCTTCCTTCTTTCCTTCTTTCCTTCTTTCCTTCTTTCCTTCCTTCCTTCCTTCCTTCCTTCCTTCTTTCCTTCCTTCCTTCCTTCCTTCCTTCTTTCCTTCCTTCCTTCCTTCCTTCTTTCCTTCCTTCCTTCCTTCCTTCTTTCCTTCTTTCCTTCTTTCCTTCTTTCCTTCCTTCTTTCCTTCTTTCCTTCTTCCCTTCTTTCCTTCCTTCCTTCCTTCTTTCCTTCCTTCCTTCCTTCCTTCCTTCCTTCCTTCTTTCCTTCTTTCCTTCTTTCCTTCTTTCCTTCCTTCCGTCCCTCCAGCTGGCAAATCCCACATTCCCCCCTCCCTCCTCTTTCTCCTGGCATCCTTCTTGCCCAAAATTTCTCATTACTTTATTTTTCATACCCTCACTCTATGCCACAGGAATGCGTTGCCAGGTACAGCTAGAATATAATATAATATAATATAATATGCAATTATAATATAATATATAATATTATAATATTATAATAATATAATATATATTATATATTATATTATATTACTGTAATACTGTTATATTATAGTATTGTATATTATATTATTATATTATATATTACATTACTATATTATATTATAATTGTATAATATAATATAATATATATAATATAATATACAATAATATAATATAATAATAATATAATATAATATACAACAATATAATATAATAATATAATAATAATAATATAATGATATAATATAATATAGTTGTTGTTTGTTTTATCACACCAACAGTCAACAACAGAGGGAGAGGGAAGCTTCAGAAGTTCCCCCTGTCCCATTTGGAGGGTTTTTTAGCATATTGCGCAATCACATCCGCCATTAACAAATTGATTCGTAATTTACGAAATTTCGGAATTTTCAAAATTTTGAAATCTTAAATTTCGGAAGTTCTCAGAATTTAAAAACGCTAGCGCACCCTAGAAACGAAACGAGTTTAGAACCAATTTTTTTCTTGATCGCCCAAGCCTAATATATAATATATTAGATTATTACAATATAGTAATATTGTATAAGTAGTATTATATTTGCCATATGCCAGCAAATATGGAAAACACAAGAATGGCCATCAGATTGGAAAAAATCAACTTATATCCCCATGATATAGAACCGCTTTTAGGAGGATCTCCCCAGCCGAGGAGATCCCGAGGACTGCACCAAAGAGGGTCCCTGAACCTTGGTGAGGGCAGCGAAGCCAATTACAGTAGCGAAAATATTAAAATAATAAATCCCCACCAAAGCGGAAGAAGCTGGGACCGAGGTGACTTATTAGCGATTCAGCTGAGATCGGAATCATTGTAGGAATAGTTCCACTACAAGCATAGCAATACAGAATTTCCAAGCATTTTTATAGAGAAAACACAGCAAAACCTTTTGAATTTCCCGCCCGCCCCTCTCCGCCCGGCTTCGCGCTGATTGGTTGGCAGCCTGAACAGCTGGGAGGAAGCTTGGCGGCCCGCCTTGCTCTGGGCCAATCAGCAAGTTCCTCCACCTCTGGAGGGTCAATCGGCGCGCTTCTCTCGCTTCCGAGGATGGACGAATCAGAAGAGAGCGAGGCGGGACGACCGCGGACAATGGGGGGGGGGAATGATGGGATTATAGATAGCCAGCCAGCTGGAATGCGAGGCTTTGTTTTGGCTGGCAAGGTGTGATCTTCATAAGAAAGGTTTTCCTGTCCTTGATGAGTGTTGGTGAGGAAAACAAACAGGATCGGGCAGGGGACCTCGGGGGGGATCAACCCTGCCCTTTGTAAGTCAATTATAATGTCCGATAGACTTCCTCATTCCGCCAGACCGACTCAGAGAGCGGGAAAGGAAATCTGAAATTGTTATCTGTCCATGCTGATGAGTTAATCAAAAACAAGTTTCGAGGGAGGCAGGGGTCCTGCCTCAGGCATTTCAACAGTCCTGGGTCACACTTTTTAGGGCAAAAGTCAGGGGGTAAGACAGGAGGACAAGCAATGTTTCATAGCAAGATACATACATTCAAATAATAAGCATTTCATAGCAACAAAACCCCATCTTTGTCCCACATTCCAAGTATATTTAATAAGAGGATTAATTTTCATGAAGAAGCCTGAAGTCCTATGTTTTAAAAGGTCTTTGAGGAAAGTTCATGAGGGAGATAGTATGTGCTGAAGTCCAAGACATGCAGGCAGAGAGTCCATGATCATTGCGAAGGCTGGCAGATGAAACCCCAGCTGTGCTGCAACTGATTCACACTTTGGTCCTTGGGAAACTACAACTCTCACAAAGGGCAGAAGTCCCAAGATCCAACCGTTTCCCAAAAGCCTCGTGGGGTCCTTATTGTTGTCAGTGCCTTGGCAATGTGACCAAGACTTAACCCTTGTTGTGTAGTCTGGTGCCCTTGCCCTTTGCAGAACTATAAGTCACTATCCCTTTTTTTTGGGAGGGGGGTGCTCGACATCATAGTCCTCATTGATCACTTCAGCCTCGCTATCCATTTTGTTGATTTAAAATGATCTTTATTAATTTTCATAAAAACATACAGTATGTGGAACCTTTGTCTTTGCAAAAAGTTCCTACCTGAGTGGGTAGAGTAAGAGGGAAATAGAAAAGAAAGAGGGGGTAACAGTATAGAAAGAATAGAGAGTAATCTGATTCTTTGCCTACGTGCTCTCATATAAAGCAATATGGGTACTGGAATCATATTGTGTGCAAGGTGTAGAAACAGAAATTTAAAGAAAGGACTGTGAGGGGGGAGGGTGTGATTATTGTAGATCTGACGTTGATCTTCTCGGAGGTTCTTCCTTTTCCTTCATTCCTTCCCTCTATTGTTTTTTTCTTTCTTTTCTCTCCTGCTCTCCCCTAATTTGTATTTTCTGTCTACTCTTTCAGGTGATTATTTTCATATTTTTTTCTTCTACTAAATATGTTGTTACTAGGGCTGGGCGGTTTCGTTCGTTAATTTCGTAATTCGTTATTAATTCGTTATTTTTTTTTATAACGAAGCGATATTGAACCATTCAGGAGCAACTAAAAAACGAAATGAATTTTTCCAATTCGTTTCGTAATTGTTGCGTAATTGTTTCATAATTGTTTCGTAATTGATTCGTAATTGTTTCGTTATTATTTCGTTATTATTTCCGTATGTCTGGTGCAAGTTTTATAGTCGTTGTTTGTTTTATCAGGGATAAAAAAATAAATTATCACACCAACAGTCAACAACAGAGGGAGAGGGAAGCTTCAGAAGTTCCCCCTGTCCCATTTGGAGGGTTTTTTAGCGTATTGCGCAATCGCGTCCGCCATTAACGAATCGATTCGTTATTGTTTCGTAATTTCCGAAATTTCGTAAATATCAAACTTTTTAAAAGAAAAATTTCGGAATTCTTTTAAATAACGAAACGCAAAAACCCCCTAAAAACGAATCGAGTTTAGAAACAATTTTTTCCGTGGTTGGACAGCCCTAGTTGTTACTTGTTTCCAAGATGGCAGGGTCCTAACAGAAGCTGAAGAGATCAAGAGAAGGTGGTGAGACTATACAGAAGATCTGTATAGGAAGGATAATAATATCGAGGATAGCTTTAACGGTGTGGTGAATGAATTAGAACCAGACATCCTGAGGAGTGAGGTCGAATGGGCCTTAAGAAGCATTGCTAAGAACAAGGCAGCAGGAGACGACGGGATCCCAGCTGAACTGTTTAAAATCTTGAAAGATGATGCTGTCAAGGTGATGCATGTCGTATGCCAGCAAATATGGAAAACACAAGAATGGCCATCAGACTGGAAAAAATCAACTTATATCCCCATACCAAAAAAGGGAAATGCGAAAGACTGCTCAAATTTCCGTCCAGTGGCCCTTATTTCTCATCATGCCAGTAAGGTAATGCTCAAGATCCTGCAAGGAAGACTCCAGCAATACGTGGAGCGAGAGTTGCCAGACGTTCAAGCTGGGTTTAGAAAAGGCAGAGGAACGAGAGACCAGATTGCCAATATACGGATGCTGGAGAATGGAGAAAGGCAGGGAGTTCCAGAAAAACATCTATTTCTGCTTCATTGACTATTCTAAAGCCTTTGACTGTGAGGATCATCATAAATGGTGGAAAGTTCTTGGTGGGATGGGCATCCCAAGCCCCCTTCCCTCTCTCCTGAGGAATCTGTACAAGGACCAAGGAGCAACAGTCAGAACTGACCACGGAACAGGAGACGGGTTCAAGATTGGGAAAGGCGTCCGGCAAGGCTGCATCCTCTCACCCAACCTTTTTAACTTGTATGCAGAACACATCATGCGATGTGCGGGGCTTGAGGAATGCAAAGCTGGGGTAAAAATTGCTGGAAGAAACATTAACAACCTCAGATATGCAGATGACACCACTCTGATGGCCGAAAGCGAGGAGGAGCTGAGGAGCCTCCTAATCAAGGTGAAAGAAGAAAGCGCAAAAGCCGGGTTGCAGCTAAACATAAAAAAAACCAAGATTATGGCAACAAGAATGATTGACAACTGGGAAATAGAGGGAGAAAATGTGGAGGCCGTGAAAGACTTTGTATTTCTAGGTGCAAAGATGAGTGCAGACGCAGACTGTGGCCAGGAAATCAGGAGACGCTTCCTTCTTGGGAGGAGAGCAATGCCCAGTCTCGATAACATAGTCAAGAGTAGAGACATCAGACTGGCAACCAAGATCCATTGCCTAGTCAAAGCCATGGTCTTCCCTGTAGTCACCTACGGATGTGAGAGCTGGACCTTCAGGAAGGCTGAGCGAAGGAAGAGAGATGCTTTTGAGCTGTGGTGTTGGAGGAAAGTTCTGAGAGTGCCTTGGACTGCGAGAAGATCCAACCAGTCCATCCTCCAGGAAATAAAGCCCGGCTGCTCACTGGAGGGAAGGAGACTAGAGACAAAGCGGAAGTCCTTTGGCCACATCATGAGGAGACAGAAAAGCCTGGAGAAGGGAATGATGCTGGGGAAAGTGGAAGGAAAAAGGAAGAGGGGCCGACCAAGGGCAAGATGGATGGATGGCATCCTTGAAGTGACTGGACTGGCCTTGAAGGAGTTGGGGGTGGTGACGGCTGACAGGGAGCTCTGGCGTGGGCTGGTCCATGAGGTCACGAAGAGTCGGAGACAACTGAATGAATGAACAACAACATCCAAATTAGGCCCATCAACATTAACACAACATTAACATCAACATTGGCATCAACATTAGCATCAACATTGGCATCAGCATTAGCATCAACGTTGGCATCAGCATTAGCATCAACATTGGCATCAGCATTAGGCAATACAATCAAAGATTCAGGCTCAGGTTCACACACAGGCTGAGTCCCAACATTGGGGTTCAGCCAGGTAACCGTTTCCTAATCCATCTAACAAAGCAATATCTCATAGTCCTGCATCATTCACTTCAGCAGCTGGTGCAACTTCCCTTTGGTGAAAGTTGTGGTCAGCACATGTCTCTTCGTCGAGCTGCCAAGAAAAAGACACACACAGAAAATTTCATTCTCCTGTAAGGACTTCACTCAAAGCATATTGACCGCATCAGGGGACCTTCTCCCATGCAATTTATAATAATAATAATAATAATAATAATAATAATAATAATAATAATAATCCAATACAACAGCCAGCAGAGTGATCTTGTCTGCTGTGGGCTCACCTTGTTTGTGTTTCTAATGATGATGATAATAATAATAATAATAATAATAATAATAATAATCCAATACAACAGCCAGCAGAGTGATCTTGTCTGCTGTGGGCTCACCTTGTTTGTGTTTCTAATAATAATAATAATAATAATAATAATAATAATAATAATAATAATAATAATCCAATACAACAGCCAGCATTGTGATCTTGTCTGCTGTGGGCTCATCTTGTTTGTGTTTCTAATAATAATAATAATAATAATAATAATAATAATAATAATAGTAATCCAATACAACAGCCAGCAGAGTGATCTTGTCTTCTGTGGGCTCACCTTGTTTATGTTTCAAATAATAATAATAATAATAATAATAATAATAATAATAATAATAATCCAATACAACATCCAGCATTGTGATCTTGTCTGCTGTGGGCTCACCTTGTTTGTGTTTCAAATAATAATAATAATAATAATAATAATAATAATAATAATAATCCAATACAACGGCCAACATTGTGATCTTGTCTGCTGTGGGCTCACCTTGTTTGTGTTTCAAATAATAATAATAATAATAATAATAATAATAATAATAATAATCCAATACAACAGCCAGCATTGTGATCTTGTCTGCTGTGGGCTCATCTTGTTTGTGTTTCTAATAATAATAATAATAATAATAATAATAATAATAATAATAATCCAATACAACAGCCAGCAGAGTGATCTTATCTGCTGTGGGCTCATCTTGTTTGTGTTTCTAATAATAATAATAATAATAATAATAATAATAATAATAATAATAATAATCCAATACAACAGCCAGTATTGCAATCTTGTCTGCTGTGGGCTCACCTTGTTTGTGTTTCAAATAATAATAATAATAACAATAATAATAATAATCCAATACAACAGCCAGCAGAGTGATCTTGTCTTCTGTGGGCTCATCTTGTTTGTGTTTCTAATAATAATAATAATAATAATAATAATAATAATAATAATAATCCAATAAAACAGCCAGCAGAGTGATCTTGTCTGCTGTGGGCTCACCTTGTTTGTGTTTCAAATAATAATAATAATAATAATAATAATAATAATAATAATAATAATAATCCAGTACAACTGCCAGCATTGTGATCTTGTCTGCTGTGGGCTCATCTTGTTTGTGTTTCTAATAATAATAATAATAATAATAATAATAATAATAATAATAATAATCCAATACAACAGCCAGCATTGTGATCTTGTCTGCTGTGGGCTCACCTTGTTGTGTTTCTAATAATAATAATAATAATAATAATAATAATAATAATAATAATCCAATACATCAGCCAGCATTGTGATCTTGTCTGCTGTGGGCTCACCTTGTTTGTGTTTCTAATAATAATAATAATAATAATAATAATAATAATAATAATAATCCAATACAACAGCCAGCATTGTGATCTTGTCTGCTGTGGGCTCACCTTGTTGTATTAATAATAATAATAATAATAATAATAATAATAATAATAATAATCCAATACAACAGCCAGCATTGTGATCTTGTCTGCTGTGGGCTCATCTTGTTTGTGTTTCAAATAATAATAATAATAATAATAATAATAATAATAATAATAATCCAATACAACAGCCAGCATTGTGATCTTGTCTGCTGTGGGCTCATCTTGTTTGTGTTTCAAATAATAATAATAATAATAATAATAATAATAATAATAATAATAGTCCAATACAACAGCCAGCATTGTGATCTTGTCTGCTGTGGGCTCACCTTGTTTGTGTTTCAAATAATAATAATAATAATAATAATAATAATAATAATAATAATAATAATAATCCAATACAACAGCCAGCAGAGTGATCTTGTCTTCTGTGGGCTCACCTTGTTGTGTTTCTAATAATAATAATAATAATAATAATAATAATAATAATAATAATAATCCAACACATTAGCCAGCATTGTGATCTTGTCTGCTGTGGGCTCACCTTGTTTGTGTTTCAAATAATAATAATAATAACAATAATAATAATAATCCAATACAACAGCCAGCATTGTGATCTTGTCTGCTGTGGGCTCACCTTGTTTGTGTTTCAAATAATAATAATAATAATAATAATAATAATAATAATAATAATAATAATCCAGTACAACTGCCAGCATTGTGATCTTGTCTGCTGTGGGCTCACCTTGTTTGTGTTTCTAATAATAATAATAATAATAATAATAATAATAATAATAATAATAATAATCCAATACAGCAGCCAGCAGAGTGATCTTGCCTGCTGTGGGCTCACCTTGTTTGTGTTTCAAATAATAATAATAATAATAATAATAATAATAATAACAATAATAATAATCCAGTACAACTGCCAGCAGAGTGATCTTGTCTGCTGTGGGCTCATCTTGTTTGTGTTTCAAATAATAATAATAATAATAATAATAGTAATAAGAATAATAATAATCCAATACAACAGCCAACATTGTGATCTTGTCTGCTGTGGGCTCACCTTGTTTGTGTTTCAAATAATAATAATAATAATAATAATAATAATAATAATAATAATAACAATAACAATAATAATCCAATACAACAGCCAGCATTGTGATCTTGTCTGCTGTGGGCTCACCTTGTTTGTGTTTCTAATAATAATAATAATAATAATAATAATAATAATAATAATAATCCAATACAACAGCTAGCATTGTGATCTTGTCTGCTGTGGGCTCACCTTGTTTGTGTTTCAAATAATAATAATAATAATAATAATAATAATAATAATAATCCAATACAAGAGCCAGCATTGCGATCTTTTCTGCTGTGGGCTCACCTTGTTTGTGTTTCAAATAATAATAATAATAATAATAATAATAATCCAATACAACAGCCAGCATTGTGATCTTGTCTGTTGTGGGCTCATCTTGTTTGTGTTTCAAATAATAATAATAATAATAATAATAATAATAATAATAATAATCCAGTACAACTGTCAGCATTGTGATCTTGTCTGCTGTGGGCTCATCTTGTTTGTGTTTCTGTGGGCTCACCTTGTTTGTGTTTCAAATAATAATAATAATAATAATAATAATAATAATAATAATCCAATACAACAGCCAGCAGAGTGATCTTGTCTTCTGTGGGCTCACCTTGTTGTGTTTCTAATAATAATAATAATAATAATAATAACAATAATAATAATAATAATAATAATCCAGTACAACTGCCAGCAGAGTGATCTTGTCTGCTGTGGGCTCATCTTGTTTGTGTTTCTGTGGGCTCACCTTGTTTGTGTTTCAAATAATAATAATAATAATAATAATAATAATAATAATAATCCAATACAACAGCCAGCAGAGTGATCTTGTCTTCTGTGGGCTCACCTTGTTGTGTTTCTAATAATAATAATAATAACAATAATAATAATAATAATAATAATCCAACACATTAGCCAGCATTGTGATCTTGTCTGCTGTGGGCTCACCTTGTTTGTGTTTCAAATAATAATAATAATAACAATAATAATAATAATAATCCAATACAACAGCCAGCAGAGTGATCTTGTCTTCTGTGGACTCATCTTGTTTGTGTTTCAAATAATAATAATAATAATAATAATAATAATAATAATAATAATAATCCAGTACAACTGCCAGCATTGTGATCTTGTCTGCTGTGGGCTCATCTTGTTTGTGTTTCTGTGGGCTCACCTTGTTTGTGTTTCAAATAATAATAATAATAATAATAATAATAATAATAATAATCCAATACAACAGCCAGCAGAGTGATCTTGTCTGCTGTGGGCTCATCTTGTTTGTGTTTCTAATAATAATAATAATAATAATAATAATAATAATAATAATAATCCAATACAACAGCCAACAGAGTGATCTTGTCTGCTGTGGGCTCACCTTGTTTGTGTTTCAAATAATAATAATAATAATAATAATAATAATAATAATAATAATCCAATACAACAGCCAGCAGAGTGATCTTGTCTGCTGTGGGCTCATCTTGTTTGTGTTTCTAATAATAATAATAATAATAATAATAATAATAATAATAATAATCCAATACAACAGCCAGCAGAGTGATCTTGTCTGCTGTGGGCTCATCTTGTTTGTGTTTCAAATAATAATAATAATAATAATAATAATAATAATAATAATCCAATACAACAGCCAGCAGAGTGATCTTGTCTTCTGTGGGCTCACCTTGTTGTGTTTCTTATAATAATAATAATAACAATAATAATAATAATAATAATAATAATAATAATAATAATAATCCAACACATTAGCCAGCATTGTGATCTTGTCTGCTGTGGGCTCACCTTGTTTGTGTTTCAAATAATAATAATAATAACAATAATAATAATAATCCAATACAACAGCCAGCAGAGTGATCTTGTCTTCTGTGGGCTCATCTTGTTTGTGTTTCTAATAATAATAATAATAATAATAATAATAATAATCCAATAAAACAGCCAGCAGAGTGATCTTGTCTGCTGTGGGCTCACCTTGTTTGTGTTTCAAATAATAATAATAATAATAATAATAATAATAATAATAATCCAGTACAACTGCCAGCATTGTGATCTTGTCTGCTGTGGGCTCATCTTGTTTGTGTTTCTAATAATAATAATAATAATAATAATAATAATAATAATAATAATAATAATCCAATACAACAGCCAGCATTGTGATCTTGTCTGCTGTGGGCTCACCTTGTTGTGTTTCTAATAATAATAATAATAATAATAATAATAATAATAATAATAATCCAATACATCAGCCAGCATTGTGATCTTGTCTGCTGTGGGCTCACCTTGTTTGTGTTTCTAATAATAATAATAATAATAATAATAATAATAATAATAATAATAATAATAATAATAATCCAATACAACAGCCAGCATTGTGATCTTGTCTGCTGTGGGCTCACCTTGTTGTATTAATAATAATAATAATAATAATAATAATAATAATAATAATAATCCAATACAACAGCCAGCATTGTGATCTTGTCTGCTGTGGGCTCATCTTGTTTGTGTTTCAAATAATAATAATAATAATAATAATAATAATAATAATAATAATCCAATACAACAGCCAGCATTGTGATCTTGTCTGCTGTGGGCTCATCTTGTTTGTGTTTCAAATAATAATAATAATAATAATAATAATAATAATAATAGTCCAATACAACAGCCAGCATTGTGATCTTGTCTGCTGTGGGCTCACCTTGTTTGTGTTTCAAATAATAATAATAATAATAATAATAATAATAATAATAATAATAATCCAACACATTAGCCAGCATTGTGATCTTGTCTGCTGTGGGCTCACCTTGTTTGTGTTTCAAATAATAATAATAATAACAATAATAATAATAATCCAATACAACAGCCAGCATTGTGATCTTGTCTGCTGTGGGCTCACCTTGTTTGTGTTTCAAATAATAATAATAATAATAATAATAATAATAATAATAATAATAATAATAATAATCCAGTACAACTGCCAGCATTGTGATCTTGTCTGCTGTGGGCTCACCTTGTTTGTGTTTCTAATAATAATAATAATAATAATAATAATAATAATAATAATAATAATAATCCAATACAGCAGCCAGCAGAGTGATCTTGCCTGCTGTGGGCTCACCTTGTTTGTGTTTCAAATAATAATAATAATAATAATAATAATAATAATAATAATAACAATAATAATAATCCAGTACAACTGCCAGCAGAGTGATCTTGTCTGCTGTGGGCTCATCTTGTTTGTGTTTCAAATAATAATAATAATAATAATAATAATAATAGTAATAAGAATAATAATAATCCAATACAACAGCCAACATTGTGATCTTGTCTGCTGTGGGCTCACCTTGTTTGTGTTTCAAATAATAATAATAATAATAATAATAATAATAATAACAACAATAACAATAATAATCCAATACAACAGCCAGCATTGTGATCTTGTCTGCTGTGGGCTCACCTTGTTTGTGTTTCTAATAATAATAATAATAATAATAATAATAATAATAATAATAATAATCCAATACAACAGCTAGCATTGTGATCTTGTCTGCTGTGGGCTCACCTTGTTTGTGTTTCAAATAATAATAATAATAATAATAATAATAATAATAATAATAATCCAATACAAGAGCCAGCATTGCGATCTTTTCTGCTGTGGGCTCACCTTGTTTGTGTTTCAAATAATAATAATAATAATAATAATAATAATAATAATAATAATCCAATACAACAGCCAGCATTGTGATCTTGTCTGTTGTGGGCTCATCTTGTTTGTGTTTCAAATAATAATAATAATAATAATAATAATAATAATAATAATCCAGTACAACTGTCAGCATTGTGATCTTGTCTGCTGTGGGCTCATCTTGTTTGTGTTTCTGTGGGCTCACCTTGTTTGTGTTTCAAATAATAATAATAATAATAATAATAATAATAATAATAATAATCCAATACAACAGCCAGCAGAGTGATCTTGTCTTCTGTGGGCTCACCTTGTTGTGTTTCTAATAATAATAATAATAATAATAATAACAATAATAATAATAATAATAATAATAATCCAGTACAACTGCCAGCAGAGTGATCTTGTCTGCTGTGGGCTCATCTTGTTTGTGTTTCTGTGGGCTCACCTTGTTTGTGTTTCAAATAATAATAATAATAATAATAATAATAATAATAATAATAATCCAATACAACAGCCAGCAGAGTGATCTTGTCTTCTGTGGGCTCACCTTGTTGTGTTTCTAATAATAATAATAATAACAATAATAATAATAATAATAATAATAATCCAACACATTAGCCAGCATTGTGATCTTGTCTGCTGTGGGCTCACCTTGTTTGTGTTTCAAATAATAATAATAATAACAATAATAATAATAATAATCCAATACAACAGCCAGCAGAGTGATCTTGTCTTCTGTGGACTCATCTTGTTTGTGTTTCAAATAATAATAATAATAATAATAATAATAATAATAATAATAATAATAATAATCCAGTACAACTGCCAGCATTGTGATCTTGTCTGCTGTGGGCTCATCTTGTTTGTGTTTCTGTGGGCTCACCTTGTTTGTGTTTCAAATAATAATAATAATAATAATAATAATAATAATAATCCAATACAACAGCCAGCAGAGTGATCTTGTCTGCTGTGGGCTCATCTTGTTTGTGTTTCTAATAATAATAATAATAATAATAATAATAATAATAATAATAATCCAATACAACAGCCAACAGAGTGATCTTGTCTGCTGTGGGCTCACCTTGTTTGTGTTTCAAATAATAATAATAATAATAATAATAATAATAATAATAATCCAATACAACAGCCAGCAGAGTGATCTTGTCTGCTGTGGGCTCATCTTGTTTGTGTTTCTAATAATAATAATAATAATAATAATAATAATAATAATAATAATCCAATACAACAGCCAGCAGAGTGATCTTGTCTGCTGTGGGCTCATCTTGTTTGTGTTTCAAATAATAATAATAATAATAATAATAATAATAATAATAATAATAATAATCCAATACAACAGCCAGCAGAGTGATCTTGTCTTCTGTGGGCTCACCTTGTTGTGTTTCTTATAATAATAATAATAACAATAATAATAATAATAATAATAATAATAATCCAACACATTAGCCAGCATTGTGATCTTGTCTGCTGTGGGCTCACCTTGTTTGTGTTTCAAATAATAATAATAATAACAATAATAATAATAATCCAATACAACAGCCAGCAG
Organism: Anolis sagrei; assembly: GCF_037176765.1. NCBI lineage: Eukaryota > Metazoa > Chordata > Lepidosauria > Squamata > Anolidae > Anolis > Anolis sagrei. The sequence continues at coordinate 5,611,551 of NC_090028.1, read as the reverse complement.
AGTGATATTGTCTTCTGTGGGCTCATCTTGTTTGTGTTTCAAATAATAATAATAATAATAATAATAATAATAATAATAATAATCCAGTACAACTGCCAGCATTGTGATCTTGTCTGCTGTGGGCTCATCTTGTTTGTGTTTCTGTGGGCTCACCTTGTTTGTGTTTCAAATAATAATAATAATAATAATAATAATAATAATAATAATAATAATAATAATAATCCAATACAACAGCCAGCAGAGTGATCTTGTCTGCTGTGGGCTCATCTTGTTTGTGTTTCTAATAATAATAATAATAATAATAATAATAATAATAATAATAATCCAATACAACAGCCAGCAGAGTGATCTTGTCTGCTGTGGGCTCATCTTGTTTGTGTTTCAAATAATAATAATAATAATAATAATAATAATAATAATAATAATCCAACACATTAGCCAGCATTGTGATCTTGTCTGCTGTGGGCTCACCTTGTTTGTGTTTCAAATAATAATAATAATAACAATAATAATAATAATAATCCAATACAACAGCCAGCAGAGTGATATTGTCTTCTGTGGGCTCATCTTGTTTGTGTTTCAAATAATAATAATAATAATAATAATAATAATAATAATAATAATCCAGTACAACTGCCAGCATTGTGATCTTGTCTGCTGTGGGCTCATCTTGTTTGTGTTTCTGTGGGCTCACCTTGTTTGTGTTTCAAATAATAATAATAATAATAATAATAATAATAATAATAATAATCCAATACAACAGCCAGCAGAGTGATCTTGTCTGCTGTGGGCTCATCTTGTTTGTGTTTCTAATAATAATAATAATAATAATAATAATAATAATAATAATAATCCAATACAACAGCCAACAGAGTGATCTTGTCTGCTGTGGGCTCACCTTGTTTGTGTTTCAAATAATAATAATAATAATAATAATAATAATAATAATAATCCAATACAACAGCCAGCAGAGTGATCTTGTCTGCTGTGGGCTCACCTTGTTTGTGTTTCAAATAATAATAATAATAATAATAATAATAATAATAATAATAATCCAGTACAACTGCCAGCATTGTGATCTTGTCTGCTGTGGGCTCATCTTGTTTGTGTTTCTGTGGGCTCACCTTGTTTGTGTTTCAAATAATAATAATAATAATAATAATAATAATAATAATAATCCAATACAACAGCCAGCAGAGTGATCTTGTCTGCTGTGGGCTCATCTTGTTTGTGTTTCTAATAATAATAATAATAATAATAATAATAATAATAATAATAATCCAATACAACAGCCAACAGAGTGATCTTGTCTGCTGTGGGCTCACCTTGTTTGTGTTTCAAATAATAATAATAATAATAATAATAATAATAATAATAATCCAATACAACAGCCAGCAGAGTGATCTTGTCTGCTGTGGGCTCATCTTGTTTGTGTTTCTAATAATAATAATAATAATAATAATAATAATAATAATAATAATCCAATACAACAGCCAGCAGAGTGATCTTGTCTGCTGTGGGCTCATCTTGTTTGTGTTTCAAATAATAATAATAATAATAATAATAATAATAATAATAATAATCCAATACAACAGCCAGCAGAGTGATCTTGTCTTCTGTGGGCTCACCTTGTTGTGTTTCTTATAATAATAATAATAACAATAATAATAATAATAATAATAATAATAATAATCCAACACATTAGCCAGCATTGTGATCTTGTCTGCTGTGGGCTCACCTTGTTTGTGTTTCAAATAATAATAATAATAACAATAATAATAATAATCCAATACAACAGCCAGCAGAGTGATATTGTCTTCTGTGGGCTCATCTTGTTTGTGTTTCAAATAATAATAATAATAATAATAATAATAATAATAATAATAATAATAATAATCCAGTACAACTGCCAGCATTGTGATCTTGTCTGCTGTGGGCTCATCTTGTTTGTGTTTCTGTGGGCTCACCTTGTTTGTGTTTCAAATAATAATAATAATAATAATAATAATAATAATAATAATCCAATACAACAGCCAGCAGAGTGATCTTGTCTGCTGTGGGCTCATCTTGTTTGTGTTTCTAATAATAATAATAATAATAATAATAATAATAATAATAATAATAATAATCCAATACAACAGCCAGCAGAGTGATCTTGTCTGCTGTGGGCTCATCTTGTTTGTGTTTCAAATAATAATAATAATAATAATAATAATAATAATAATAATAATCCAACACATTAGCCAGCATTGTGATCTTGTCTGCTGTGGGCTCACCTTGTTTGTGTTTCAAATAATAATAATAATAACAATAATAATAATAATAATCCAATACAACAGCCAGCAGAGTGATATTGTCTTCTGTGGGCTCATCTTGTTTGTGTTTCAAATAATAATAATAATAATAATAATAATAATAATAATAATAATAATCCAGTACAACTGCCAGCATTGTGATCTTGTCTGCTGTGGGCTCATCTTGTTTGTGTTTCTGTGGGCTCACCTTGTTTGTGTTTCAAATAATAATAATAATAATAATAATAATAATAATAATAATAATCCAATACAACAGCCAGCAGAGTGATCTTGTCTGCTGTGGGCTCATCTTGTTTGTGTTTCTAATAATAATAATAATAATAATAATAATAATAATAATAATCCAATACAACAGCCAACAGAGTGATCTTGTCTGCTGTGGGCTCACCTTGTTTGTGTTTCAAATAATAATAATAATAATAATAATAATAATAATAATAATCCAATACAACAGCCAGCAGAGTGATCTTGTCTGCTGTGGGCTCACCTTGTTTGTGTTTCAAATAATAATAATAATAATAATAATAATAATAATAATAATAACTGGGATCTGCATGCATTATTCGCTGATACATCACACAATCCTAGACACTGAGCAAGAAGCTGCTTTCTTTCTGCACAGAAACATTACTGGAAAATGGGGACATTCTCATAATGGGGAGGAAACTGTTAAGAGCCCCTATTGCTTCTTTAAAGAAGAAAATCAGTACCTTTTGCTCTCTTCTTTCTGTATCTCCATCCTAAGAATCCCAGCAGCAGCAGGACCAAAAGGATTTCTGCTCCGAGTCTGATCACAGCTACAACTCCACATCCAGGCGTTTCCTTTTTGGTCTCTAAATCTGACTCCTCACTTTGTTTTGCTTAAGAGACAAAAAAGAAAATAGAAGGCGGACTCCAAATCAATAATAATAATAATAATAATAATACTTTATTTATACCCTGCAGATGGCGGAAACAGAAGAACGGCCTGCCTCAGGGGAGCGTGCTTGCTCCATCCATGTTCAACATCTACACAAATGGCCAGCCACTGCCAGAAGGGACAGAGAGTTTCATCTATGCTGATGATCGTGCCATCACCACTCAAGCAGGGAGCTTTGAGATGGTTGAACAGAAGCTCTCTGAAGCTCTAGGTGCTCTTACTGCCTATTACAGGGAAAACCAGCTGATCCTCAACCCATCTAAAACACAGACATGCGCCTTTCATCTCAAGAACAGAGAAGCATCCCAAGCTCTGAGGATCACCTGGGAAGGGATCCCACTGGAGTATTGCAACACACCCAAATACCTGGGAGTCACTCTGGACTGTGCTCTGACCTACAAGAAGCACTGCCTGAATATCAAGCAAAAAGTGGGCGCTAGAAACAACATCATACAAAAGCTGACTGGCACAACCTGGGGATCACAACCAGACACAGTGAAGACATCTGCCCTTGCGCTATGCTACTCTGCTGCTGAGTATGCATGCCCAGTGTGGAACACATCTCACTACACTAAAACAGTGGATGTGGTTCTTAATGAGACATGCCGCATTATCCCAGGGTGTCTGCACCCTACACCACTGGAGAAATTACACTGCTTAGCCGGTATTGCACCACCTGATATCTGCCAGGAAGTAGCAGCCAATAGCGAAAGGACCAAGGCAGAGACATCTCCATCCCACCCCGTTTGGGTATCAGCCAGCACGTCAACGACTTAAATCAAGACATAGTTTTCTTAGATCTACAGAGACACTCGCTGGAACACCCCAGCAAGCGAGAGTCCAAAAGTGGCAGGCCCAAACCCAGCACCTCAATTCATGGGTGATACCAGATGAGAGACTCCCTCCTGGGCACACAGAAGACTGGGCGACTTGGAAGGCGCTGAACAGACTGCGCTCTGGCACCACGAGATGCAGAGCCAATCTTAAGAAATGGGGCTACAGGGTGGAATCCTCGGCATGCGAGTGCGGAGAAGAGCAAACCACTGACCACCTGCTGCAATGCAACCTGAGCCCTGCCACATGCACAATGGAGGACCTTCTTGCGGCAACTATTTAAAATCCTACAGCCGGGCCAGATGTAATAGTTTAAAATTTAAAAAATAAGCGCTGGGTATGATCAGAGGTAGGGTGTATCTGTTAGGAGGGTTTTAAAAGAAATTAAGGGAGAGGAACCCAACGAGTAGTTAAAGTGCTTTTGAGGACATTTTGCAGGGAATTGTTTCCTTATTCAGGGAAGGCACACTGGAACAGCCACGTTTTCAGGCTCCTCCTAAAGACTGCCAATGTTGGAGTGATGCCGAGCATCTCCTTCTTCCCTCCCAAGTACTTATAGTTTGCCAAGGACCGGACAATGGATTCTGTTGCTGCCTGACCCAGCGCATATAACTGGGTTCCTGTTTCCTCTTTGTGAACTCTCTGACTTATGCACTGGACTATGGACTCTGCTACTACCCAAACCAGCGCCCATCACTGGACTTCTGCCTTTTCTTATTGACTCTCTGCTTCATGAACTGAACTGTTTGCCACATCCCTGGCCACGAACTTCCTTCTGGTGCTTGCCTTGAAATGCAAGCAGCCTCCGTTTCCACGCACCTTTGCCAAAGGACTATGAGATCTCCAGTTTGCGTTATAATAAAGATCCAATATTGTAATAAACTTTGCTTGGGATGGGGATGGGATTGCCTTATGAAATGTATGTATGTAATGAAATATCATATGAAGTGTACTCTGGTTCCCCTCCCCGCTCCCCCTCTTTGACCCTTGCCCCAAAAGGAATGTGACCTGAGGATTACTGTAACAGGGAGGAAATCCTTTGTCCTCCCGAAATGGTTCATGTTTACATTTGCATGGGCCCGTGATTGATCCCTTCTCCTTGCATACTTTCAGAGCAGACAGTAAGCCAGGGAAGGGTCAACAGAAACTTAGGAAGGAAAGATTGATTGACTCATTTTTAGGTATTTTGTTGATCCCCTTTTGAGGTCCAAATGCCACCGAAAGCTCCCAAATCCCATCACAGACCAGGAAGCTCATTGTTCTCCTATCTAACTCCCCGCCGCGTAAGACCAAAGACACATACATTCCAGCCTGGCAGATGCCCCAAAGACTTTTCCTCAGTCTTTGTCAGGCTTCGTCCCGCCTCCTGGCTGCCGATTGGTCCATCTTCCGAGGCACTAGGAAGGCACTGATTGGCCTCCCAGAGGCAGCGGAACCCGCTGATTGGTCCAGAGGCGAGGCATGCTGCCAAGCCTCCTCCCAGCTGTTCCGCAGCCAGCCAATCAGCACGAAGCCGGCTGACAGAGGGCGGGCGGGAGTTTTTGAAACTGTTTTCCTTTGTCTGTGTACTATAAAAATGCTTGGAAATTCTGTAAAACCATGCTTGCAGTGGAATGATTCCTGCAATGCATCTGATCTCAGCTGAATCACAATAAACGCCTCGATCACTGAACCTCTTCAGCCTCCGGTGGGATTAATTCTTAATATTTTTTGTTCTTTGGATTGGCTTTCGCTGGCTGCTCACCGAGGTTTAAAGACCCCTTTAGCGGTCTTCAGGAATCTCTCCCGCTGGAAGACCCTCCAAAAGAGCTCGATATCAGGAGCATGCCTGATGTCCTTGGGGAGTGAGTTCCAGAGTCGGGGGCCACCACAGTCCCCACCAATCGCGTCCCCACCAATCGCGCCTGTGAAGGGGGCGGGAGCAAGAGCAGGGCCTCTCCAGATGATCGAAGAGATCGCTCCCTGTAAGTCGCTCCAGTTAGTAACCTGGCTGCCGCCCGTTGAACCAATTGAAATTTCCGAGCTGTCTTCAAGGGCAGCCCCATGTAGAGTGCATTACAGCAATCCAATCTGGAGGTGACTAAGGCATTGCAGTAGTCCAGATTGGACTACTGCAATGCGCTCTACGTGGGGCTGCCCTTGAAAACGGCTCGGAAGTTCCAACTGGTCCAACGAGCAGCGGCCAGGATGTTAACTGGTGCTCCTTACAGAGAGAGGTCAACCCTCCTGTTCAAGGAGCTCCACTGGCTGCCGTTTATTTTCCGAGCCCAATTTAAGGTGCAGGTGCTTACCTACAAAGCCCTGAACGGTTTGGGACCACCCTACCTGCGTGACCACATTTCCATCTACGAACCCACGCGTTCACTTCGGACATCTGGAGAGGCCTTGCTCGTGATCCCACCTGCGTCGCAAGCGCGTTTGGTGGGGACGCGAGACAGGGCCTTTTCTGTGGTGGCCCCCCGACTCTGGAACACCCTCCCCAAAGATCTTAGACAGGCCCCTACATTGGCAGTCTTCAGAAAGAACTTGAAGACCTGGCTGTTCCGATGTGCCTTCCCCGATTAGGAAACCTCCAATACCAAGTCCCACAAGCACTTTACTAGAACTAAGATTGTTGCACACCGCGCACTGCACTTGCCCTGTAATCCTACATACCTCCTGTCACATCAGCACTTTTAATCCTGTACCCATTACTCTTGCCCGGCCCAGTTTTATTGTGTCTTAGTGTATTGTTTATTGCTTGTTGTTTAATATTGCTTTAATTGTTTTTAATTTGCTTTAGGTTTTGTATTGTTATGTTGTGTGTTGAGGCCTTGGCCTTTGTAAGCCGCATCGAGTCCTGTGGGAGATGCTAGCGGGGTACAAATAAAGTTATTAACAATAATAATAATAATAATAATGGACCACCCTGGCCAGATCCGACTTCACGAGGTACGGTCGCAGCTGGCACACAAGTCTTAATTGTGCGAAGAGAGAGAGAGAGAGAGAGCCCCTCCGGCTGGAGGTATCTCCCACCTCCGCTCCCTCCTTTGTTTTTGCGCCTACCTTCAGGAAAGGTGGGCATCTCCACCTCTCTCTCTCTCTCTCTCTCTCTCTCTTGGTCCCAATGGCTGAGGAGAAAGTCAGGAGAAGAGGTGACTTATGGTGCACATGCTGGGGTCTTCAGGCACGCCTCCGGACCCAAAGCGGGCCAGGCAAGGGAGCAAGTGCGGCAAGTGTAGTTACTGGGATGTATAGTTCACCTACAATCAAAGAGCATTCTGAACTCCACCAATGATGGAAATGAACCAAATATGGCACACAGAACTCCCATGACGAACAGAAAAGATATATCAATGGTTGGTTGGGGGGGAGGGGTGCGCCAAAATACTCTTTGCTTACCTTTGAAAATTACCTAGGGCCACCGCCTCTGGCCCAAACGATGATGGATCTGGACCAAACCGAGCACGAAGACTCAATATGCCCAAATGTGAACACTGGTGGACTTTGGGGAAGATAGACTTGACATTTGGGAGATGTAATTGCTGGGATTTATAGTTACCTACAATCAAAGAGCATTCTGAACTCCACCAGTGATAGAACTGGGCTAAACTTCCTACACAGAACCTCCATGATCAACAGAAAATACTGTGCTTTCTGATGGTCCTTAGTAACCCCTCTGACACCCCCTCGGAACCCCTCCAGGGGTACCGATCCCCAGGTTGAGAAACGATGCTATAGACCAGTGTTTCTCAACCTGGGGGTCGGGACCCCTGGGGGGGTCGGGAGGGGGTTTCAGAGGGGTCACTGAAGACCATCAGAAAACACGTATTTCTGATGGTCTTTGAAAGCCCTTTGGCATAATTGTTTGGGTTCACAGTGCTCTCCGGATCCCTAAATCACTGTCAATTCATCCCAAATCCCTCCAGGATTTTCCATTGGTTATGGGAGTTCTGTGTGGGTAAAAGGTAAAGGTAGTCCCCTGACATTAAGTCAGTCATGTCTGACTCTGGGGTGTGGTGCTCATCTCCATTTCTAAGCTGAAGAGCCAGCGTTGTCCGTAGACGCCTCCAAGGTCATGTGGCCGGCATGACTGCATGGAGCGCCGTTACTTTCCTGCCGGAGCGGTACCTATTGATCTACTCACATTTGCATGTTTTCGAACTGCTAGGTTGGCAGAAGCTAGGGCTGACAGCGGAAGCTCACGCCGCTCCCCGGAATCGAACCTGCGACCTTTCGATCCACAAGCTCAGCAGCTCAGTGCTTTAACCCACTGCGCCACCGGGGGCTCCATGTGTGGGAAGTTTGGCATAATTCTATCATTGGTGGGGTTCAGAAGGCTCTTTGATTGTAGGTGAACTATAAATTACAGCAACCACAACTCCCAAATGTCAAGGTATATTTTCCCCAAGCTCTACCAGTGTTCACATTTGGGCATATTGAGTATTCATGTCAAGTTTGGTCCAGATCCATCATTGCTTGAGTCCACAGTGCTCTCTGGAGGTAGGTGAACTACAACTCCCAAACTCAAGGTCAATGCCCACCACACCCTTTCAGTATTTTCTGTTGGCCATGGGAGTTCTGTGTACCAAGTTTGGATCAATTCCATTGTTAGTGGAGTTCAGATTGCTCTTTGATTGTAGATGAACTATAAATCCCAGTAACCACAACTCCCAAATGTCAAGGTCTGTTTTTCCCAAGCAATATTCAGATTTGGGCATATTGAGTATTCATGCCAAGTTATTATTATTATTATTATTATTATTATTAAACTTTATTTGTACCCCGCTAGCATCTCCCGAAGGATTCGATGCGGCTTACACAGGCCGAGGCCTCAACAACAACATAACAATACAATCTAAGCAAATCAAACAATTAAAACAGAATAAGCAAAATAACAACAGGCAAAAAGCAATACACTAAAAACACAATAAAACTGGGCCGGGCCAGAGAATGGGTACAAGATTAAAAGTGCTGATGTGACAGGTGGTATATATGAGGCTTCTAGGGCAAGTGCGATGTGCGATGTGCAGCAGTCATTGGTTCTGATAAAGTGCTTATGGGACTTGGTAGTGGAGATTTCCTACTCTGTGAAGGCGCATCGGAACAGCCAGGTCTTCAGGTTCTTTCTGAAAACTGCCAATGTAGGGGCCTGTCTAAGTTCTTTGGGGAAGGTGTTCCAGAGACGGGGGCCACCACGGAAAAGGCCCTGTCCCGCGTCCCCACCAAGCGCGCTTGCGACGTAGGTGGGATCACAAGCAAGGCCTCTCCAGATGACCGAAGTGAACGTGTGGGTTCGTAGATGGAAATGCGGTCACGCAGGTAGGCTGGTCCCAAACTGTTCAGGGCTTTGTAGGTAAGCACCTGCATCTTGAATTGGGCTCGGAATATAAACGGCAGCCAGTGGAGCTCCTTGAACAGGAGGGTTGACCTCTCTCTGTAAGGGGCCCCAGTTAGCATCCTGGCTGCTGATCGTTGGACCAGTTGGAGCTTCCGAGCCGTCTTCAAGGGCAGCCCCACGTAGAGCGCATTGCGGTAGTCCAATCTGGAGGTGACCAAGGCATGGACCACTCTGGCCAGATCCGCCTTTGCGAGGTACGGTCGCAGTTGGCGCACGAGTCTCAGTTGTGCAAAAGCCCTCCCGGACACTGCCGACGCCTGAGCCTCAAGCGTAAGCGTTGAATTCAAGAGGACTCCCAAACTGCGGACCTGTTGCTTCAGGGGGAGTGTAACCCCATCCAACACAGGTTGCCACCCTATACCCCGGTCAGGTTTACGATCAACCAGAAGGACCTCTCTCTTGTCGGGATTGATCTTCAGCTTGTTCCTCCTCCTGGTCCAGATCTATCATTGTTAGAGTCCACAGTGCTCTCTGGATGTAGGTGAACTACAACTCCCAAATGACAAAATGACTCCCCCTTCCCCCATCCCACCAGTATTCAAATTTGGGCATATTGGGTATTTGTGTCAAATTTGGTCCAATGAATGAAAACACATCCTACATATCAGGTATTTACATGACGATTCATGATGGGAGCAAAATGACAGTTCTGAAGTAGCAACGAAAATAATGTTACAGTTGGGGGTCACCACAACATGAAGAACTGTACTAAGGGGTCACGGCATTAGGAAGTTTGAGAACCATTGTTCTAGATTCTGCAAAAGGGCTTCCAATTATTTTGAAAATATTGTATTGTACCGGGATAGTGGCACAGCTGGCTGGGTGTCAGCTGCGTTAAGGTCACTACTGACCGACAGGTCATGGGTTTGAAGCCAGCCCGGGTCGGAGTGAGCTTCCGGCCAATTGTGTAGCTCAGGGGTCCTCAAACGTTTTCAATGGGGGGCCGGATTACTGTCCCCCAGACCATCGTTTAAAAAACGATGACCAAGTTCCTATGCACACTGCACATGTCCTATTTTGCTACTGTTATGAATTGTACCTTCCCACCGGAGCGGTACCTATTGATCTACTCACATTTGCATGTTTTCGAACTGCTAGGTTGGCAGAAGCTAGGGCTGACAGCGGAAGCTCACGCCACTTCCCAGAATCGAACCTGTGACCTTTCGATCAACAAGCTCAGCAGCTCAGTGCTTTAACCCACTGCGCCACCGGGGGCTCCATGCAGTCATGCCGGCCACATGACCTTGGAGGTGTCTACGGATAACGCTGGCTCTTCGGCTTAGAAATGGAGATGAACACCACACCCCAGAGTCAGGCATGACTGGACTTAATGTCAGGGGACTACCTTTACCTTTATGAATTGTAATGTAAATATCTGATATGCAGGATGTATTTTTATTGTTACAATCTGAACATAAAGCATCGTTTTAGCATTTCTGAAGATAAAATAGTCACCACAACATGAAGAACTGTACTAAGGGGTCACGGCATTAGGAAGTTTGAGAACCACTGCTATAGACCCTTAGAGAGATGTCATCCCCTTTGACGGTGTGATTGGCACCTGCCAAAAAGACATTGGAGAGAAAGACACATTCACCCAAACCCACAAACATTCAAGAAGTGACAGAAAATGAATGATTTACCTTGAACTATGAGTTCTGTCCTATAACTGACAGACTTGATGCCCTCTGAGTTACCAAACTGACAATGATACGTTCCAGAGTCCTCGATGTCAACTCTCTTCAGAGTGAGATTGCTCACTTGGGTGGCTTTGTCTGTAATTATATGACTTGAATTTAATTTCCTGGTTTCATTGTGATACCAATTGCAATACCACCTGCCAGTAATGTTTCCTTGGAATTTGCAAGACATCTTCACGGTCGATCCTTCCAGGACACTCAAAGAGGACGGTGACAGAATCAATGAGGAACCCGGGGATGCCACGGCTAGAATATGGAAAGAACAAATAGAAATGTTATAAGAAGGTGAAAGGCGAAATAATAATAATAGTAATAATAATAATAATAATAATAATAATAATAATAATTGTATTTATATCCCGCTCTATCTCCCCGAGGGGACTCAGAGCTGTTCCCAGGTAACATCACAAAACATACAAAGTAAAACAACATGACCATAAGATTAACAAAACAATATAAGCATAAAAATAGTCACCATAACTCACATATATTAAAGCACATCGCAAGTGCTGAACCTGACTCAGCACATAGAAGATGGCTTTGAAAGGCAACAGATCACAGGAGCTGTCTTCATAGACCTGTCAGCAGCCTATGATACTGTGAACCACCGCCTCCTCCTGAGAAAAATGTATAATATCACAAAGGACGACCACCTCACCCGCCTCATAGGAAACCTGCTACAAAACAGGAGCTTTTTTGTTGAGTTCCAGGGCCAGAGAAGCAGATGGCGGAAACAGAAGAACGGCCTGCCTTAGGGGAGCGTGCTTGCTCCATCCATGTTCAACATCTACACAAATGACCAGCCACTGCCAGAAGGGACAGAGAGCTTCATCTATGCTGATGATCGTGCCATTACCGCTCAAGCAGGGAGCTTTGAGATGGTTGAACAGAAGCTCTCCAAAGCTCTAGGTGCTCTTACTGCCTATTACAGGGAAAACCAACTGATCTCTAATCCATCTAAAACACAGACATGAGCCTTTCACCTTAAGAACAGACAAGCATCCCGAGTTCTGAGGATTATTACCTGGGAAGGAATCCCACTGGAGCATTGCAGCGCACCCAAATACCTGGGAGTCACTTTGGACCATGCTCTGACTTACAAGAAGCACTGCCTGAACATCAAGCAAAAAGTGGGTGCTAGAAACAACATCATACGAAAGCTGACTGGCACAACCTGGGGATCACAACCAGATACAGTGAAGACATCTGCCCTTGCGCTATGCTACTCTGCTGCTGAATATGCATGCCCAGTGTGGAACACATCTCACAACACTAAAATAGTGGATGTGGCTCTTAATGAGACATGCCGCATTATCACAGGGTGTCTGCACTCTACACCACTGGAGAAATTACACTGCTTAGCCGGTATTGCACCACCTGACATCCGCCGGGAAGTAGCAGCCAATAGTGAAAGGACCAAGGAAGTGACATCTCCAGCTCATCCCCTGTTTGGGTATCAGCCAGCACGTCAACGACTTAAATCAAGACATAATTTTCTTAGTTCTACAGAGACACTCGCTGGAACACCTCAGCAAGTGAGAGTCCAAAAGTGGCAGTCCCAAACACAGCACCTCAATCCATGGTTGATACCAGATGAGAGACTCCCCCCTGGGCACACAGAAGACTGGGCGACTTGGAAGGAGCTGAACAGACTGCGCTCTGGCACCACGAGATGCAGAGCCAACCTTCAGAAATGGGGCCACCAAGTGGAATCCACGACATGCGAGTGCGGAGAAGAGCAAACCACAGACTACCTGCTGCAATGCAACCTGAGCCCTGCCACATGCACAATGGAGGACCTTCTTGCGGCAACACCAGAGGCACTCCAAGTGGCCAGATACTGGTCAAAGGACATTTAACCAACTACCAAATTTGCAAAATCTGTGTGTGTTTTTCTTTTTCTTTTTAATCTGTGTGTTTGTTTTGCTCTGTTAGAATTGTAATACAATGGTATGGTTGCTGATGACACGATAAATAAAATAATATATTAAAAGTAATCCTGCCTGTTCAAGGCAATTAAAAAATTTAAAAGGCCGGGCCAAGATTTGTGCAAGCCCAAAATATTGTAGTAGAGTCTCCTGGTACTGTTACTACTGATAGTATGAGTGGTAGAAGAGGGAAAAGGTGTGCTCAGGAGTTAATTGAAGATCAGCAAAGGAAGAGGATTCGGGAAATACTTATGTCACCCACTGACGAAGATTCCTTCGAAGGGTTTTCTGAAAGTGAAATGAGTGAGGAGGAGGAAGGAGTTTCCGCGGATGTAAACAGGGGATTTAAGAGGTCTACTCGAGAGTCAGGATCCAATGAAGAGTGTCAAAGGAAAAAGATCCGGATATACTTAATGCTCCCACAGAGGAGGAGGATTTCATGGGTTTCACTGGGAGTAATGGGTCTGGGAGTGATGAGGAGGAGGATGGGGCACTGGATTGGACCAAGGACCAAGAGGTTCGTGATATCTGTTGTTGCATCCCAGTTCAAGAAACGAGACCATAAGATTAAATCCACCACACTGGACTGTAGGAAAAGCAATCCTTGTTTATTGATGAAAAATTGGTTACAACAGAAAGGTAAATGCAAAGTCAAAAAGCCACAGAAAAACACAGCAGTCAGTAGAATCTCTGAACTTGAGCAAAATTTCAAAAGCCACAACACAAGAACCAGGAATCTGTTAGCCTTTTACTAACCATGAATTTGAGAACTAAGCCTCTGGGATTACCGGCCATGAAACACAGGAATTCTGCCAAGGCACAGCCACAGTCCCAAACGTTGCTTGATCTAAAGAGGCACCCGGCAGGAGGCCTCTTAAACCAAAGAAGCTATTCTTTGAAATGCCCCTTAACTTTAACGTCTGGGCCTGTCTCTCCTGTAAACGATGTGACCTTCGTAGGAATTGGGAAACATTTCTGTCTCTAACTATCTGTTCTCTTCGGTCCTCATTAAAAACCCCAGGTGGAGAGATATCACGGCTAGTGATATCACGGCTAACTTCCAAACATTTTCCTCCAGCTGTTGAGTTTCATTTTCATCTCCGCTGACCTCTGCATCAACAACAGATTCCACACTGTCAGGGTCAGGGAGAGCTTGCTCAGTTGGAAAAACTATCAGAGAATCCGGTTCACACAGATCAGGATCAGGCTGAACCCCAACACCTGTACTCAACCAACATCTAGTGACATGTTTGCAGGGTTTTCTGGTAGTGGGGATTGGCAAACCGGGGATACTGTGGATTCATGGGGAAACCTAAGTCTTGACAAGCAGTGGAAGAGTTGGAGGGATGGGCCTTGGCGTTCAGCTGTGGAAGCCAAACCAGCTGAAAGTGATGATGACGGGGTGGAGGGAAGCTCATCATCGAGTGAGGAATTGTCGATAAAAGTAAGAATCAAAATGTTAGAACTTTGCAGTAGGCAAAGTGTTGGTATCGTGCCTTGGGTTTTGTCGCTGCCGCTTTCGTGTTGGGCTTGGGTCCTGGATCTACAGGTTGCTCTGCCATCCGTGTTCTACGCAGCTTTACTTCCCGTGAGTGCGGTTTCCCCCTTCTTTGACTTCGGATTGCTTTTGACGACTACGACACTGACTTCTCGAACTTTGGATCTTCACAATTCTGGACGTGGCTCTTCTTGACTTCGGACTGCTTTGGACAATGGCTTTTGCTTCACGGACCTTTGTTAGCTTGTGCTTTACTTGTTACTTTGTTTTGGGAGACTTTGGACGCTGCGCTATTTAATCCGGGGTTTTTCTCTATATAATCCGGATTATTTGCATATAACACTTAAAAACAATACAATAATTGAAATGAAGAACAATTTTAACAAATATAAAATTATTAGTATTTCAGTGGGAAGTGTGGGTCTGCTTTTGGCTGATGAGATAGGATTGTTGTTATTGCTCTGTGCTTTCAAGTAGTTTCAGACTTAGGCTGACCCTGAGCGAGGGCCGGGTAAATGACCTTGGAGGGCTGTATCTGGCCCCTGGGCCTTAGTTTGAGGACCCCTGATTTACAGTATCATATGCTCCTGACAGGTCTATGAAGACATCTCCTGTGATCTGCTGCCCACGACTGATGTTGTTGTTCATTCATTCAGTTGTCTCCGACTCTTCGTGACCTCATGAACGAGCCCACGCCAGAGCTCCCTGTTGGCCGTCACCACCCCCAGCTCCTTCAAGGTCAGTCCAATCACTTCAAGGATACCATCCATCCATCTTGCCCTTGGTCGGCCCCTCTTCCTTTTACCTTCCACTTTCCCCAGCATCATTCCCTTCTCTAGGCTTTCCTGTCTCCTCATGATGTGGCCAAAGGACTTCCACTTTGTCTCTAGTCTCCTTCCCTCCAGTGAGCAGCCGGGCTTTATTTCCTGGAGGATGGACTGGTTGGATCTTCTCGCAGTCCAAGGCACTCTCAGCACTTTCCTCCAACACCACAGCTCAAAAGCATCCCTCTTCCTCCGCTCAGCCTTCCCGAAGGTCCAGCTCTCACATCCGTAGGTGACTACAGGGAAGACCATGGCTTTGACTAGGCAATGGATCTTTGTTGCCAGTCTGATGTCTCTACTCTTTACTATTTGATCGAGACTGGACATGGCTCTCCTCCCAAGAAGGAAGCGTCTTCTGATTTCCTGGCCACAGTCTGCATCTGCACTCATCTTTGCGCCTAGAAATACAAAGTCTGTCACGGCCTCCACATTTTCTCCCTCTATTTCCCAGTTGTCAATCATTCTTGTTGCCATAATCTTGGTTTTTTTGATGTTTAGCTGCAACCCGGCTTTTGCGCTTTCTTCTTTCACCTTGATTAGAAGGCTCCTGAGCTCCTCCTCACTTTCGGCCATCAGAGTGGTGTCATCTGCATATCTGAGGTTGTGAATGTTTCTTCCAGCCATTTTCACCCCAGCTTTGCATTCCTCAAGCCCCGCACATCCTCGCATGATGTGTTCTGCATACACGTTCAAAAGGTTGGGTGAGAGGATGCAGCCTTGCCGTACGCCTTTCCCAATCTTGAACCAGTCTGTTGTTCCGTGGTCAGTTCTGACTGTGGCTCCTTGGTCCTTGTACAGATTCCTCAGGAGAGAGGGAAGGGGCCTTGGGATGCCCATCCCACCAAGGACTTGCCACAATTTATTATGATCCACACAGTCAAAGGTTTTAGAATAGTCAATGAAGCAGAAGTAGATGTTTTTCTGAAACTCCCTGCCTTTCTCCATTCTCCAGCATCCAGATATTGGCAATCTGGTCTCTCGTTCCTCTGCCTTTTCTAAACCCAGCTTGAACGTCTGGCAACTCTCGCTCCACGGATTGCTGGAGTCTTCCTTGCAGGATCTTGAGCATTACCTTACTGGCATGAGAAATAAGGGCCACTGGACGGAAGTTTGAGCAGTCTTTCGCATTTCCCTTTTTTGGTATGGGTTTCCTTTTAACTTCCTCTTTCCCCAGCATCATTGTCTTCTCCAGGCTTTGCTGTCTCCTCATGATGTGGCCAAAGTACTTCAACTTTGTCTCTAGTCTCCTTCCCTCCAACGAGCAGTCAGGTTTTATTTCCTGGAGGATGGACTGGTTGGGTCTTCTCGCAGTCCAAGGCACTCTCAGCACTTTCCTCCAACACCACAGCTCAAAAGCATCGATCTTCCTTCGCTCAGCCTTCCCTAAGGTCCAGCTCTCACATCCGTAGTATACTACAGGGAATACCATTGCTTTGACTATGCAGATCTTTGTTGCCAACATCTAGCGATACATTTATGGTGTTCTCTGGGAGCAAAGACTGGCAATCGGGGAATCCAACTGAGTCTTGGGGGGATCTAAGTCTTGACAGGAGATTGAGAAGTTGGAGGGATGGAAGTAGGAATTCACGTGAAAAGTTGGGAGCAGCCACGAGGGATAATGAATGGGTGGTGGTCAGTTCATCTTCTGGTGATGATGTGTAGATAAAAGTGGGTTCAGGAATGAGGGGACTTTGCAGAAGGCAAGGTGTTGGTGAACGTTCGTGAATAGGGTACTGTGTGGACTTTTCGCTTCCTGTTCCGTGTTCGGCATTGGTTTGGGATCTGCAGGTTGGTGTTCCTGATTGTGTGTGCTTTCAACTCGGATTGACTTCTCGTGAGTGTGGATTTCTCCTCGTTCCAGGAGTTGCATGAGACGTCTGTAGACAGTCCACGTTTCGCAGGCATATAGCAGGGTTGGGAGGACAATAGCTTTATAAGCAGGTATCTTGGTATCCCTATGGATGTCCTGGTCCTCAAACACTCTCTGCTTCATTTGGAAAAATGCTGCACTCGCTGAGCTCAGGCGGTGTTGTATTTTGGTGTCGATGTTGACTTTTGTGGAGAGGGGGCTGCCAAGGGAGCGGAAATGGTCAACATTTTCTAATGTTACACCATTAAGCTGTATGTCTGGCATTGGAAAGGGATTGGCTGCTGGAACAGCACTTTGGCTTTCTCGATGTTCAATGACAAGCCGAGCTTCTCGTATGCTTCTGCGAAGGTGTTGAGAGTGGCTTGTAGATCTTCTTCTCCCCTGGAGTGGAGCTGTGTCCAAAAGCAACCAGAGTGAGGATAAAGGCATTGACTGTGCCTTTTATACCTCTACAAATGCAGGCAAACAAAGAAACATGCTTCTACATACATTGACACCATCATTTCGTCACCTTAAGGTAAAGGTAAAGGTAGTCCCCTGCCATTAAGTCCAGTCATGTCTGACTCTGGGGTGTGGTGCTCATCTCCATTTCGAAGCCGAAGAGCCGGCGTTGTCCGTAGACACCTCCAAGGTCATGTGGCCGGCATGACTGCATGGAGCGCCGTTACCTTCCCGCCGGAGCGGTACCTATTGATCTACTCACATTTGCATGTTTTCGAACTGCTAGGTTGGCAGAAGCTAGGGCTGACAGCAGAAGCTCACGCCGCTCCCCGGAATCGAACCTGCGACCTTTCGATCAACAAGTTCAGCAGCTCAATGCTTTAACCCACTGCGCCACCTTAGCATCATAGAAATATCAAATTCAATCTTCCAGCATGAGAGAGGAATATCTCTATATATTTTTCTCAAGAGCAGCTTACATACGTCAATCAAGGGGCCTACTTTGACCTGTCAGGAACGGGAGAGATTCCTTACTTAGAAGGAAGACGCTGGGTTATGTTGTACTAGTCTCTCTGGAATGTATAGATAACAGGTCCCCCTTCTCCTCCCCCTTTTAACACAGATCTCCTTCTGCATTATTTATTATTATTTTATTTACAGTATTTATATTCCACCCTTCTCACCCCGCAGGGGACTCAGGGCGGATTACAATGTACACATACATGGCAAACATTAAATGCCATACACACACAACACATATAGACAGACAGTCAGAGGCTATTTAACATTCCAATTTTCTGGCCACCAGGGGAGCTGTCGCTTCACCGTCCATCTGCGACACTGATGAAGTACTTTCCGCATTCCCCGCATGCTTTTGCTGGAGATTTTTTTATGGCCTCATAAATTTGTTAAATTAGCCTCCCCACACATAGGTGGTACCTAAATTTCCTACTTGACAGATGCAACTGTCTTTCAGGTTGCAAAGGTTGACAACAAGCTACACAATTGGCTGGAAGCTGACTCCGACCCGGGCTGGCTTCAAACCCATGACCTGTCGGTCAGTAGTGACCTTAACGCAGCTGACACCCAGCCAGCTGTGCCACAATCCCGGTACAATACAATATTTTCAAAATAATTGGAAGCCCTTTTGCAGAATCTAGAACAGTGGTTCTCAAACTTCCTAATGCCGTGACCCCTTAGTGCAGTTCCTCATGTTGTGGTGACCCCCAACCGTAACATTATTTTCATTGCTACTTCATAACTGTCATTTTGCTCCCATCATGAATCGTCATGTAAATACCTGATATGTAGGATGTATTTTCATTCATTGGACCAAATTTGACACAAATACCCAATATGCCCAAATTTGAATACTTGTGGGAAGGGGGAGTCATTTTGTCATTTGGGAGTTGTAGTTCACCTACATCCAGAGAGCACTGTGGACTCTAACAATGATAGATCTGGACCAACTTGGCATGAATACTCAATATGCCCAAATCTGAATATTGTTTGGGGAAAACAGACCTTGACATTTGGGAGTTGTGGTTAGTGGGATTTATAGTTCATCTACAATCAAAGAGCAATCTGAACTCCACTAACAATGGAATTGATTTATTTATCGTGTCATCAGCAACCATACCATTGTGTTACAATTCTAACAGAACAGAACAAACACACAGATTAAAAAGAAAAAGAAAAGAAAAAAAACAAACAACGGATTTTGCAAACTTGGTAGTTGGTTAAATGTCCTTTGACAAGTATCTGGCCACTTGGAGTGTCTCTGGTGTTGCCGCAAGAAGGTCCTCCGTTGTGCATGTGGCAGGGCTCAGGTTGCATTGCAGCAGGTGGTCAGTGGTTGGCTCTTCTCCACACTCGCATGTCGTGGATTCCCCTTTGTGGCCCCGCTTCTGAAGGTTGGCTCTGCATCTCGTGGTGCCAGAGCACAGTCTGTTCAGCGAATTCCAAGTCTGTGTGCCCAGGGGGGAGTCTCTCATCTGGTATCACCCATGGATTGAGGTGCTGGGTTTGGGCCTGCCACTTTTGGACTCTCACTTGCTGGGGTGTTCCAGCGAGTGTCTCTGTAGATCTTAGAAAACTATGTCTTGATTTAAGTCATTGGCGTGCTGGCTGATACCCAAACAGGGGATGAGCTGGAGATGTCTCTGCCTTGGTCCTTTCACTATTGGCTGCTACTTCCCGGCGGATGTCAGGTGGTGCAATACCGGCTAAGCAGTGTAATTTCTCCAGTGGTGTAGGGCGCAGACACCCTGTGATAATGCGGCATGTCTCATTAAGAGCCACATCTACTGTTTTAGCGTGGTGAGATGTGTTCCACACTGGGCATGCGTACTCATCAGCAGAGTAGCATAGCGCAAGGGCAGATGTCTTCACTGTGTCTGGTTGTGATCCCCAGGTTGTGCCAGTCAGCTTTCGTATGATGTTGTTTCTAGTGCCCACTTTTTGCTTGATGTTCAGGCAGTGCTTCTTGTAGGTCAGAGCACGGTCTAGAGTGACTTCCAGGTATTTGGGTGCGCTGCAATGCTCCAGTGGGATTCCTTCCCAGGTAATCCTCAGAGCTTGGGATGCTTCTCTGTTCTTAAGGTGAAAGGCACATGTCTGTGTTTTAGATGGATTAGGGATCAGTTGGTTTTCCCTGTAATAGGCAGTAAGAGCGCCTAGAGCTTCGGAGAGCTTCTTTTCAACCATCTCAAAGCTCCCTGCTTGAGCGGTAATGGCACGATCATCAGCATAGATGAAACTCTCTGTCCCTTCTGGCAGTGGCTGGCCATTTGTGTAGATGTTGAACATGGATGGAGCAAGCATGCTCCCCTGAGGCAGGCTGTTCTTCTGTTTCCGCCATCTGCTTCTCTGGCCCTGGAACTCAACAAAAAAGCTCCTGTTTTGTAGCAGGTTTCCTATGAGGCGGGTGAGGTGGTCGTCCATTGTGATATTATACATTTTTCTCAGGAATAGGCGCTGGTTCACAGTATCATAGGCTGCTGACAAGTCTATGAAGACAGCTCCTGTGATCTGCTGCCTTTCAAAGCCATCTTTTATGTGGAATTGATCCAAACTTGGTACACAGAACTCCCATGGCCAACAGAAAATACTGAAAGGGTGTGGTGGGCATTGACCTTGAGTTTGGGAGTTGTAGTTCACCTACCTCCAGAGAGCACTGTGGACTCAAGCAATGATGGATCTGGACCAAACTTGACATGAATACTCAATATGCCCAAACGTGAACACCGGTAGAGCTTGGGGAAAATATACCTTGACATTTGGGAGTTGTGGTTGCTGTTGAGAAACACTGATCTAGTAGAACATTCAAAGACTGGTCCATAAGAGTGTTGGGTGATTGAAAATACATTGCCAGAGCGAAGAACAAGATGGTGATCTATGCAGATCTTATTCCTGTGCATCCTCTCTGTCCTGCCATTTTCTAACACAGAGAGAACCTGATTTTTCTTACATTTCAGTCCTTGCAAAGTACAGACAATATATGCATAAATAAGTATCTATATTTCCAATATCTCCCCATCATCTTCAAAAAAAGGAAGCTCACCTGAAAAGAGAAAAATGATAAACATCAATGGCAGAAAGACTTTTCCTTGCTGGAGGCTGATGCCAATTTGACCAAGACGCCTTTCCATCCTGTGGCTACGAACTCCAGAATCCTCACCATCTATGGCTCCCACTTTGCTCTCAGCCAGAAAGAACATGTAGAATGGAGAGAACTCCAAACAATGCTGATATGGCTATTTTGTCTTAATATAGAAACTTTTGAAAATTTTCCGGTTAATCCCCTCCCTTCCTCTGCCCCAACTTCCTCTTTTGCCTTGTCTTTTGCCTTGTCTTTTTCAGTGGGAGACTTGGGCCTTTGTTGTCATCATTGGTGATCTTGGTGGTTTTCCTGTAGTTGGTTGCTTGGCCAATTGTGGGACATGACCAGGGGCGGCTCGTGCATTACGCGAAGTAAGCGGTCGCAAAACACTTTTTTTTGCCAGGGGCGCAGAGGCGCCTCAGTAAATGCCCCTCGACCGCCACTTGAGGAGCGCCCCCTCAGCTCACAACAGCCCTAGCAGTCCGGGGGGAGCCTCGGCTTTCTTGGGATCCTCTTCCCAAAGGGGCCGGGCCCTTGAGCCTCGCCTAGCCCCTCTCGTTCCTGCTCCACCCGGCCACCGGGTGCGCGAGCAGAGCTCAATCGTTCTCCGCATTCGATCCCTTCCCCATGACCGGCTCCCTTTCCCGATCCCCAGGCGCTCCACCCGCCTCCTCTCCTCTTGGATTGTCTCTGTTCTGCTTTATTCATATTCCTAAGTTGGGTCCTTGTAGAGATGTACATACTGGTGCTTGCCAGGTATGTAGAACTGCAGTTCCCATCTGCCTTGTGTGTTGCGCTACTCAGGGGCGGCTCATCCATTACGCAAAGTAAGCGGTCGCAGAACACTTTTTTTTTGCCAGGGGTGCAGAGGCGTCTCTGTAAATGCCCCTCGACCGCCACTTGAGGAGCGCCCTCTCAGCTCACAACAGCCCTAGCAGTCCGGGGGGAGCCTTGGCTTTCTTGCCTCACTGCCGGGCGATCCTCTTCCCTAAGGGGCTGGGCCCTTGAGCCTCGCCTAGCCCCTCTCGTTCCTGCTCCACCCGGCCACCGGGTGCGTGAGCAGAGCCGGCGCTCAATCGTTCTCCGCGTTCGATCCCTTCCCCATGACCGGCTCCCTTTCCCGATCCCCCGGCGCTCCACCCACCTCCTCTCCTCTTGGATTGTCTCTGTTCTGCTTTATTCATATTCCTAAGTTGGGTCCTTGTAGAGATGTATATTAACTGGTGCTTGCCAGGTATGTAGAACCGCAGTTCCTATCTGCCTTGTGTGTTGCGCTACCCAGGGGCGGCAATCCAATCTGGAGGTGACTAAGGCATGGACCACCCTGGCCAGATCTGACTTCACGAGGTACGGTCGCAGCTGGCACACAAGTCTTAATTGTGCGAAGAGAGAGAGAGAGAGAGAGAGAGCCCTTCCGGCTGGAGGTATCTCCCACCTCCGCTCCCTCCTTTGTTTTTGCGCCTACCAGGGGCGGCTCGTCCATTACGCGAAGTAAGCGGTCGCAGAACACTTTTTTTTTGCCAGGGGCGCAGAGGCGCCTCTGTAAATGCCCCTCGACCGCCACTTGAGGAGCCCCCCTCAGCTCACAACAGCCCTAGCAGTCCGAGGGGAGCCTCGGCTTTCTTGCCTTGCTGCCGGGCGATCCTCTTCCCAAAGGGGCCGGGCCCTTGAGCCTTGCCTAGGCCCTCTCGTTCCTGCTCCACCCGGCCACCGGGTGCGCGAGCAGAGCTGGCGCTCAATCGTTCTCCGCGTTCGATCCCTTCCCCATGACTGGCTCCCTTTCCCGATCCCCCGGCGCTCCACCCGTCTCCTCTCCTCTTGGATTGTCTCTGTTCTGCTTTATTCATATTCCTAAGTTGGGTCCTTGTAGAGATGTATACTAACTGGTGCTTGCCAGATATGTAGAACTGCAGTTCCCATCTGCCTTGTGTGTTGCGCTACCCAGGGGCGGCTCATCCATTACGCGAAGTAAGCGGTCACAGAACACTTTTTTTTTGCCAGGGGCGCAGAGGCACCTCTGTAAATGCCCCTCGACCGCCACTTGAGGAGCGCCCCCTCAGCTCACAACAGCCCTAGCAGTCTGAGGGGAGACTCGGCTTTTTTGCCTCGCTGCCGGGCGATCCTCTTCCCAAAGGGGCCGGGCCCTTGAGCCTCGCCTCACCCCTCTCGTTCCTGCTCCACCCGACCACTGGATGTGCAAACAGAGCCGACGCTCAATCATTTTCCGCGTTCGATCTCTTCCCCATGACCGGCTCCCTTTCCTGATCCCCCGGCGCTCCACCTGCCTCCTCTCCTCTTCCCATTCCATGGGTGGGCCAAGGGGCGGAGCCGCCGTGCCTGGCCCGCTTCGGGTCCGGAGGCGTGTCTGAAGACCCCAGCGTGCGCACCAAAAGTCGCCTCTTCTACTGACTTTCTCTTCAGCCATTGGGACCGAGAGAGAGAGAGAGAGAGAGAGAGAGAGCCCCTCCAGCTGGAGGTATCTCCCACCTCCGCTCCCTCCTTTGTTTTTGCGCCTACCTTCAGGAAAGATGGGCATCTCCACCTCTCTCTCTCTCTCTCTTGGTCCCAATGGCTGAAGAGAAAGTCAGGAGAAGAGGTGACTTTTGGTGCACACGCCGGGGTCTTCAGGCACGCCTCCAGACCCAAAGCGGGCCAGGCAAGGGAGCAAGTGCGGCAAGTGTAGTTACTGGGATGTATAGTTCACCTACAATCAAAGAGCATTCTGAACTCCACCAATGATGGAATTGAACCAAATATGGCACACAGAACTCCCACGACAAACAGAAAATATATATCAATGATTGGTTGGGGGGGGGGGGGGGGAGGAGGGCGCCAAAATACTATTTGCTTACCGTTGAAAATTACCTAGGGCCGCCTCTGCCTATCTTACTATATTATTTTTATTTTTATATATTGTATTGTTTTTAGTATTATTATTTTGTATCACCTTATGATATTATTAACATTATATTTATATAAAATACATTAGATTAATAGAATATACTAATATTTTATAAGTAGCATTATATTTAATATATTAGTATTCCTATATTACATTATTTTTATTTTTATATATTTTATGATATTATTAATATTATATATATACATAATATTATATTATTAAATTACAATAATATATTATATTATTAGATTACAATATTAGTATTATGTAGTATTTAATATATTAGTATCACTATATTACTATATTATTATTATTTTTATATATTTTATGATATTATTAATATTATATATATATATACATAATATTATATTATTAAATTACAATAATATATTATATTATTAGATTACAATATTAGTATTATGTAGTATTATATTTAATATATTAGTATCCCTATATTACTATATTATTTTTATTTTTATATATTTTATGATATTATTAATATTCTATGTATATATACATAATATTATATTATTAAATTGCAATAATATATTATAGTATTAGATTACAATATTAGTATTATGTAGTATTATATTTAATATATTAGTATCACTATATTACTATATTATTATTATTTTTATATATTTTATGATATTATTAATATTATATATATATATACACATAATATTATATTATTAAATTACAATAATATATTAGATTATTAGATTACAATATTAGTATTATGTAGTATTATATTTAATATATTAGTATCCCTATATTACTACATTATTTTTATTTTTATATATTTTATGATATTATTAATATTATATATATACATATTATTATATTATTAAATTACAATAATATATTATATTATTAGATTACAATATTAGTTGTATTATATAGAGTATATATGGTTAGTATATTATAATATTAGTATTATATATTACACTGTATCATATTAAAAGTAGTAGTATTGTAAAAAAGTAGTAGTATTATATATAATATCTAATATATTATTAATATAGCATAATATTAGTAGTATTATTATATATAATATATTGGTATTATGCAAACATTCTCTTGTTGAAGTTTTGCCAGTCTCTTTGATTTTAGAGACAAGACGAAAAATATATTGTGTTTAGAAATACAAATAATAATAATAATAATAATATATTATTATTATTATTATTAAAAAGCACAACCTTATTGTCAGAAGTGGGATTCGAACCCACGCCTCCAGGGGAGACTGCGACCTGAACGCAGCGCCTTAGACCGCTCGGCCATCCTGACAGGTTGATTGGCTGTTTGCTGGCTCACGCAGAAGAGCATTCGAAAGCGTGACTGCGCAGGCGCATTCGGATGCCAGGCAGTCCTTCTTCAGCAGGCAGGCGTCGTCCAGTTGGTCTGCTCTGGGTCTTAGTGCCCCTTATGTTCAGGATACAATGCAACATTGTATCCTGCCAATTTCCTGCCAACTTCCAGAAGAGCATTCGAAAGCGCGACTGCGCAGGCGTATTCGGAAGTCAAGCAGTTCTGCTTCAGCAGGCAGGCGTCGACCAGCTGGTGTTCTCTGGGTCTTAGTGCCCCTTATGTTCAGGATACAATGCAACATTGTGTGTCAAATGTATTTGTCAACTTCCAAATGATGACTCCATGCATTTCATAGGATTTTCATAGGCAAAGAAGCCTCAGATGAGGATTAAACAGCCCCCTCCTCAGAAATATAAGATCTACACTGCTATATGTAATGGAATAATACTAATATATTATATAATAATAATATTAATAATGTTGTAATGTAATATATAATATATTATGTATTTATATACTAGGTACTAGATATTATATATACTACAACTTATGATATAGTACACTATATTGTACTGGTAGTGTATTATATATAGTATAATATATACTATTATACTAATATATATATATACATATATAATATTAATAATGTAATGTAATATATAATATATATTGTATTATATATACACTAAAATTTATATTGTGGTATTATATATTACTAAAACCTATGATATAGTACACTATATTGTACTATATTATATTGGTAGTGTATTATATATAGTATAATATATATACTATTATACTAATATACTAATATATATATATATATATATATATGTGTGTGTGTGTGTGTGTGTATAGTGGTATTATATATTATATATACTACAACTTATGATATAGTACACTACATTGTTCTATATTACACTGGTAGTGTATTATATATAGTATAATATATACTATTATACATACATACATACACACACACACACACATATATAGTGGTATTATATATTATATATACTACAACTTATGATATTCCCTTCCTCAGAAATATAAGTTAAGATCTACACTGCCATATGTAATGTAATAATAACAATAATAACAATATATTATATAATAATAATATTAATAATGTTGTAATGTAATATATAATATATTATGTATTATATATACTAAATTTTATATAGTGGTATTATATATTATATATACCACAACTTATGATATAGTACACTATATTGTACTATATTATACTGGTAGTGTATTATCTATAGTATAATATATACTATTATACATACATATATATATATATAGTGGTATTATACATTATATATACTACAACTTATGATATAGTACACTATATTGTTCTATATTATACTGGTGGTGTATTATATATAGTATAATATATACTATTATACTAATATATATATATAGTGGTATTATATATTATATATACTACAACTTATGATATAGTACACTATACTGTTCTATATTATACTGGTAGTGTATTATATATACTATAACGTATACTATTATACTTATATATATATATATATATACATATATTGTGGTATTATATATTATATATACTACAACTTATGATATAATACACTATATTGTTCTATATTATACTGTTAGTGTATTATATATAGTATAACGTGTATTATTATACTAATATATATATATATATATATATTTAGTGATATTATATATTATATATACTACAACTTATGATATAGTACACTGTATTGTTCTATATTATACTGGTAGTGTATTATATATAGTATAATGTATACTATTATACTATTATACTAATATATAGTGGTATTATATATTATATATACCACAACTTACGATATAGTACAATATATTATATAATACCAATAGTATAATATATACTATTATATTATACTATTGTGTAATCGTATAATATATATTGTGGTATATATTATAGATACTACAACTTATGATATAGTACAATATGTTATATACAACCAATAGTATAATATACTGGTAGTACATTATATATATTGTGGTATTATATATTATATATACTACAATTTATGATATAGTACAATATAGTATATAATACTAATAGTATTATAGTATTATAATAGTATAATAGACTGACAATGTTATATATATATATATATATATATATATGTATATATATATAATATAGTATAATATAATAATATATAATAATAAAATAATAAATGTAATAATAATAATAGAGTAAATAATGGACATTTTAGAACAGTAATAGAGTAAAATAAATATAATTATTATAATAATAAGAGTAAAATAATAAATGTAATAACAATAATAATATAGAGTAAAATAATAAAATAAAAATAATAGTACAGTAAAATAATGTAAATGTAATAATAATAATAGAGTAAATAATGGACATTTAATAACAGTAATAGAGTATAATAAATGTAATAATAATAATATTATAGAGTAAAATAATAAATGTAATAATACATAGAGTAAAATAATAAACATAATAATAGTAATACATAGAGTAAAATAATAAAATAAAAATAATAGTACAGTAAAATAATGTAAAGGTAATAATAATAATAGTAAAATAATAAATGTAATAATAATAATAGAGTAAATAAATTTAATAACAGTAATAGAGTAAAACAATAAATGTAATAATAATAATATCTAGAGTAAAATAATAAATGTAATAAAAGTAATAGTACAGTCAAATAATGTAAATGTAATAATAATAATAATAATAGAGTAAATAATGGACATTTAATAACAGTAATAGAGTAAAATAAATGTAATAATAATAATATATATCAAGTAAAATAGTAAATGTAATAAAAATAATAGTACAGTAAAATAATGTAAATGTAATAATAATAATAATAATGGAATAAATAATGGACATTTAATAACAGTAATAGAATATAATAAATGTAATAATAATAATAATAAGAGTAAAATAATAAATGTAATAAAAATAATAGTACCGTAAAATAATGTAAAGGTAATAATAATAGTAATAATAATAATCGAGTAAATAATGGACATTTAATAACAGTAATATTGCAAAATAATAAATGTAATAATAATACATAGAGAAAAATAATAGTATAGTAAAATAATGTAAATGTAATAATAATAATAATAATAATAGAGTAAATAATAGACATTTAATAACAGTAATAGAGTATAATAAATGTAATAATAATAATAGAGTAAATAATGGACATTTAATAACAGTAACAGAATAAAATAATAAATGTAATAATAATAATAATAGAGTAAATAATAGACATTTAATAACAGTAATAGAGTAAAATAATACATGTAATAATAATACATAAATAATAAATGTAATAATAATAAGAGAGTAAATAATTGACATTTAATAACAGTAATAGAGTATAATAAATGTAATAATAATAATAAGAGTAAAGTAATAAATGTAATAATAATAAGAGAGTAAAAGAATAAATGTAATAAAAATAATAGTACAGTAAAATAATGTAAAGGTAAGAATAATAATAAGAGTAAAAGAATAAATGTAATAATAATAATAATAATAATAATAATAATAATAGAGTAAATAATAGACATTTAATAACAGTAATAGAGTATAATAAATGTAATTATAATAATAAGAGTACAATAATAAATGTAATAACAATAATAGAGTAAATAATGGACATTTAATAACAGTAATTGAGTAAAAGAATAAATGTAATAATAATCATAATAATGTATAGAGTAAAATAATAAATGTAATATAAATAATAGTACAGTAAAATAATGTAAAGGTAATAATAATAATAATAATAATAATAATAATAATAGAATAATAAATGTAATAAAAATAATACTAATAACATAATAAAATAATAAACAGGGGAACTTTTTTAGCCTAAAAAGGGGGCTGAAAAACTAGGCTTATACTCGAGTATATACAGTATATCTTGGCCAACATTTATTCCGAAGAGGTTTGCCTTGCCTTCCTCGGAGGCTGAGAGAGTGTGACTTGCCCAAGTCACTTGATGTGTTTCCATTGGCCGAGCAGGGATTTGATCCCAGGTTTCAGAGAGATCGAACTACAACCTCCTTTTTGCACCCCGACTTGCGTATATGTGACCTTTAAATGGTTCATCAGAAACTGGATTTTTTTTAATTTTGCAAAGGGCATTCCTACCATCTGGTTGGGTTTTTCCCCCTACTATCGTGGAAAAAGCTGAATATTTGGTCTTTCCTTCTTCTTAAAACTAACCCCAAAAATTAGGAAGTATTTTTTTCTATATAGCAAGAAAGTTCAAGGGGAAAATATTCAAAGAACTCTGCAGGCGTCCCATGCTTTCGCTTCCCCTTCGCTTCTTTTCGTTTCGCCCTGTGCAAAGGAAAAAACAACACAGAAATGTGCATTTCCTTCTTGGGCCCTTTCTACACTGTCATATAATCCAGATTATCAATACGGATAACCCACATTATCCGCTTCGGACTGGATGACCTGAGTCTACACTACCATATAATCCAGATTATCAAAGCAGGTAATCCACATTATCCTCTTCGGACTGGATTACCTGAGTCTACACTGCCATATAATCCAGATTATCAAAGCTGGTAATCCACATTATCCACTTCGGACTGGATGACCTGAGTCTACACTGCCATATAATCCAGATTATCAAAGCAGGTAATCCACATTATCGGCTTCGGACTGGATTACCTGAGTCTACACTGCCATATAATCCAGATTATCAATGCAGATAATCCACATTATCCGCTTTGGACTGGATGACCTGAGTCTACACTGCCATATAATCCAGATTATCAAAGCAGGTAATCCACATTATCCACTTTGGACTGGATGACCTGAGTCTACACTACCATATAATCCAGATTATCAAAGCAGGTAATCCACATTGTCTGCTTCGGACTGGATTACCTGAGTCTACACTGCCATATAATCCAGTTCAAAGCAGATCCAATCTGGATTTTATACTGCAGTGTAGATTTACGAGAGAGGAACTACTGTCCAAAAACATCCCAATACAATAGTTTCCCTACAGACAATTAGGCATTTTATGTTAATCCCTGTATGTTGTTATTCTATGTTGGTGCTGTTTATTGATTTCTGGCTAATTTTTGTTGGATTTTATATGTTCTGTGTTGTACTATGGTTGCTTTGTAAGATGCCCCGAGTCCCTTTAGGGCAGTTTTTCCCAACCTTTTTTTGACCAGGGATCACTTGACCAGGGGCAACTTTGACTAAAGGCTACTCGATCAGGGACCACTTGACCAAGGACCACTTTGACCAGGGACCACTTTGATCAGAGATCACTTTGACCAGGGATCACTTGACCAGGGACCACTCAACCAAGGACCACTTTGACCATGGTCCACTTTAACCAGGGACCTCTTTGGCCAGGGTCCACTTTGACCAGGGGCCACTCGACCAAGGACCACTTTGACCAGGGTCCACTTTGACCAAGGACCACTTTGACCAGGGACCACTCGACCAAGAACCACTTTGGCCAGGGTCCACTTTGACCAGGGGCCACTCAACCAAGGGCCACTTTGACAAGGGACTACTTTGACTAGAGACCGCTTGACCAAGAACCACTTCGACCAGGGACCACTTGACCAAGGACCACTTTGACCAGGGTCCACTTCGACCAGGGACCACTTTGACTAGAGACCACTTGACCAAGAACCACTTTGACCAGGGACCACTTGACCAAGGACCACTTTGACCAGGGTCCACTTTGACCAGGGACCACTTTGACCAGGGGCCACTCAACCAGGAACCACTTTGGCCAGGGTCCACTTTGACCAGGAACCACTTGACCAGGGACCACTTTGACAAGTGACCACTTTGACCAGGGACCACTTTGACCAGGGACCACATTTACCAGGGACCAATCCCTGTTCAAAGTGTAGTTTCCCATGAGAATGTCCCTGAAGGATGTGGGGATGATGGTGTGCTCCCTGAATTGCTACCAGAGAGTTCCCATGATTTGGAGCTGGAAAAGAGCTTCGCACCAGGTGCAGAAATTACTGAGCAAATAGATAGACGGGAAGAGATTAGTCAAAACAGGAGAGCCGAACAGTGGCTTCGGCGTTCTGCCAGGTTCCAAGAGAAAAAGATAAGAGATTCTAAAGTAAAGCAAAACCAATTTCCGAATGCTTGGAAGTTGGGATACAGCTATCGAGGAGATAAAAGGTCCAAGTACAGGATATGTAGTCAGATGAAGCATCGTTTGGAATCAAGTCAAGATCTCGTCCATGTTTCATGGAAGCCTTGCTTGGGAGATTCATGTTTAAGTGCCTTTTGTTTCATAGTTCCATTCTTGGATTTTATGATTTTATATTCATGTCTTGAATTCATGTTTCCTGGTTTCTTGAATTTTATTAGAGAAGTTTTGACTTTGTTTTCATGGACTTTGCTGGATTATTTTCCTTGGACTACTTTTTTCTTGCTTATCTTCCTACCTAATTGGATTTACCTATTTCTTTAAAGTGCTTTTTTACTTTACTGTTTTTTTAATTATCTTCAATTAAAAAAATTGTTTGCTTGTGAGTCAGCTGCATTAAGATCACTACTGACTGAAAGGTCATGAGTTTAAAGCCAGCCTGGGTTGGAGTGAGCTTCCGACCATTTGTGTAGCTTGCTGTCGACCTTTGTAGCTCGAAAGACAGTTGCATTTGTCAAGTAGGAAATTTAGGTACCACTTATGTGGGGAGGCTAATTTAACTAATTTACGACGCCATAAAATCTCCAGCAAGTGTGCAAAAAAGTGAGGAAGTACTCCATCAGTGTCACAAATGGACGGTGAAGCGACATCTCCCCTGGTGGCCAGAAGCTGGAATGTTAAATAGCCTCTGAGTGTTTGTCTATATATGTTGTGTGTCTATGGCATTGAATGCTTGCCATGTATAATTTACGATGCCATAAAATCTCCAGCAAGCATGCAAAAGAATGAGGAAGTACTCCATTAGTGTCACAAATGGACGGCAAAGCGACATCTCCCCTGGTGGCCAGAAGCTGGAATGTTAAATCGCCTCCGAGTGTTTGTCTATATATGTTGTGTGTCTATGGCATTGAATGTTTGCCATGTATAATTTACGATGCCATAAAATCTCCAGCAAGCGTGCAAAAGAATGAGGAAGTACTCCATCAGTGTCACAAATGGACGGCGAAGCGACAGCTCCACCGGTGGCCAGAATACCCTCATGAAAAAGCTGGAATGTTAAATAGCCTCTGTGTGTCTGTCTATGTATGTTGTGTATCTATGGCATTGAATGTTTGCCATGTATATGTACATTGTTATCCACCCTAAATCCCCTGCGGTGAGGACATCATTTCCATTTCTTCCTTTCACCCTCTATTCTGCAGCACTGCTGGTCACAGCTGACCTCCAACTCATTCCAATAGATAATTTTTTTGGAAAAAAAATGATATTTTTGCATTTAGAAAATAAACGGTACATGGAAAAACATACACATACAGATGCTTTATAGGTTTGTGCCTCTTCAAATTCTGCAGCACTGCTGGTCACAGTTGACTTCCAACTCATTCCAATAGATAATTTTTTTGGGAAAAAAAATTTTGGAAAATTTTTTGGAAAAAAATTGATATTTTTGCATTTAGAAAATAAACGGTACATGGAAAAACATACACATACAGATGCTTTATAGGTTTGTGCCTCTTCAAATTCTGCAGCACTGCTGGTCACAGCTGACCTCCAACTCATTCCAATAGATAATTTTTTTGGAAAAAAAAGTTTTGGAAAAAAATTTTGGAAAAAAAAATGATATTTTTGCATTTAGAAAATAAACGGTACATGGAAAAACATACACATACAGATGCTTTATAGGTTTTATAGGTGCTCAAGGGCCTAGCTGGGGTGAGACGGGCAGAATATAAATACTGTAAACAAGAAATAAATAAGAAATAAATCTGCAGAAAGAGCAGGAACTGAAGCAAAAAAAAATCCTGTATTTCCTTGTACAGAAGATTCATCAACTGGTAATATTTGGGTTTTACGTGCAAAGGAATCTCTGCCAAAGTCTGTCAATAATTTTCCAGTGAAAAGAGAAACTCCAGGGTTAAAATGCAAATAGGTGGTTGGATCTGAACCACGGAAAACATCCTAGTTCCTGCTTTTCCAGCCTGGGGGAAAATACCTTTCGCTTTCTGTGGAACTGGGTTTCTGTTGAAAGCACCAGGGAGAAATTAAAATGAAATCTAGCATTTCTTTGTATCCTTGCCTCCAGCAAAGCAGGTTCCCTCTTCTGTCCTCAGATCTCGCTCTCTATATTTTGAGAAAGAGGAATTTCAGTGGGAAATCCACCCACTGTCCACAATCTTCTTTTCGTTCTTGCAGTGAGTGATTTCTGCACATCCTCAGAGGCACCCTTGGCCATAGCCTTGCTTCTGAAAGCCGGCCTTCCAAAGAAGGGTTGAGTCCTACCCAAAGGAGGCAAAGGGCTTCTATTATTTATTTTTTCTCCTTCTTCTCCTTTTCTTACACTATCGCTTCTTTTTTATCCTTCTTCTCTTCCTCCTATTCTTCTATCACTTCCTTTTGTCTTCCTTCCAGCGCTTGTCCTCTTCTTCTTATTCTGTGACTTCTTTATTATCCTCCTCCTCCCTCTATCACTTCTTTTTGCCTCTTGTCCTCCTCTTCTAACTTTGTGACTTCTTTATTGTTCTCCTCCTCCTCATCTCCCCCTATCACTTCTTTTTTATCATCCTTCTTCTCTTCCTTCTATTCTTCTATCACTTTCTTTTACCTTCCTTCCACCTCTTGTCCTCCACTTCTTATTCTGTGACTTCTTTATTATTATCCCCTCCTCTTCTCCCTTCTTTTTTATCCTCCTTCTCTTCCTCCTCTTCTTCTATCACTTCTTTTTTGTCTTCCTTCCATCTCTTGTCCTCTCCTTCTTATTCTATCACTTCTTTATTATCCTCCTCCTTCTCTTCCTTCTCTTCTTCTATCACTTCTTTTTTTCCTTCCTTCCACCTCTTGTCCTCCTCTTCTTTTTCTGTGACTTCTTTATATTATTATCCCCCTCCTCTTCTCACTTCTTTTTTATCATCCTTCTTCTCTTCCTTCTATTCTTCTATCACTTTCTTTTGTCTTCCACCCCTTGTCCTCCTCTTCTTATTCTGTGACTTCTTTATTGTTCTCCTCCTCCTCGTCTCCCTCTATCACTTCTTTTTTATACTCCTTCTTCTCTTCCTTCTCTTCTTCAATCACTTCTTTTTGTCTTCCTTCCACCCCTTGTCCTCCTCTTCTTATTCTGTGACTTCTTTATTATTATCCCCTCCTCTTCTCACTTCTTTTTTATCCTCCTTCTTCTCTTCCTTCTATTCTTCTATCACTTCCTTTTGCCTTCCTTCTGCTTCTTGTCCTCCTCTTCTTTTTCTATGACTTCTTTATTGTTCTCCTCCTCCTCGTCTCTCACTATCACTTCTTTTTTATACTCCTCCTTCTCTTCCTCCTATACTTCTATCACTTCTTTTTGTCTTCCTTCTGCCTCTTGTCCTCCTCTTCTTTTTCTGTGACTTCTTTATTATTATCCCCCTCCTCTTCTGCCTTCTTTTTTATCCTCCTTCTCTTCCTCCTCTTCTTCTATCACTTCTTTTTTGTCTTCCATCTCTTGTCCTCCTCTTCTTATTCTATCACTTCTTTATTATTATCATCATCATCCTTCTCTTCCTCCTCTTCTTCTATCACTTCTTTTTTGTCTTCCATCTCTTGTCCTCCTCTTCTTATTCTATGACTTCTTTTGTTATCGTTCTCTTCTTCTCCCTCTATCACTTTTTATCCTCCTCCTCTTCCTTCTCTTCTTCTATTACTTCCTTTTGCCTTCCTTCCACCTTTTGTCTGCCTCTTCTTATTTTATGACTTCTTTATTGTTCTCCTCCTCCTCATCTCCCTCTATCACTTCTTTTTCCCCCTCCTCCTTCTCTTCCTCCTATTCTTCTATCACTTCCTTTTGCGTTCCTTCTGCCTCTTGTCCTCCTCTTCTTATTCTATGATTTCTTAATTGTTCTCCTCCTCATCTCCCTCTATCACTTCTTTTTTCCTCCTCCTTCTCTTCCTCCTATTCTTCTATCACTACCTTTTGCATACCTTCTGTCTCTTGTCCTCTTCTTTTTCTGTGACTTCTTTGTTATTATCCCCTCCTCTTCTGCCTTCTTTTTTATCCTCCTTCTCTTCCTCCTCTTCTTCTATCACATCTTTTTTTGCCTTCCTTCCACCTCTTGTCCTTTTTTTATTCTGTGACTTCTTTATTATTGTCCCCCTCCTCCTCTATCTTTTCCCCCCTCCTTTACGTCCCTTTCCTCCCCTCTCCCTCTTTCTCTCCTTTGTCCTCTTCCTTCTCTCCTCTTACTACTCTTTTCTCTTCCTTCTCCTACTCATTCTCCTCCTCTTCCACTTCTTTACCATTTTTTCTCCTCCTCTTCCTCCTCTTCTTTTTCTTTTCCTCTTTCCCCCCCTTAACTGCATATTAATTAAACATTAATAGGCAATTAAGCTGTAATTCATGCAGGATAAGGCCATTGTCAACTATGAGAATCAACCTATTTTGTCATGCTCCGGGGATTATGGCTGGATGGATGAAAGGTCTTCCTTCCTCCTTCTATCATTAGGAAAAGAGGAATCATGAAACTTCTTCGCAAAGCAGATTCTGAGTATCCAGCTTGTTCTCTGAATCATGAAGGCTTCCCAAATGTCAAGATCTATTTTCCTCAAACTCCACCAGTGTTCACATTTGGGCATATTGAGTATCCGTGCCAAGTTTGGTCCAGATCCATCATTGTTTGAGTCCACAGTGGTCTCTAGATGTAGGTGAACTACAACTCCCAAACTCAAGGTCCATGCCTACTAAACCCAGTATTTTCTGTTGGTCATGGGAGTTCTGTATGGCAAGTTTGGTTCGTTCCCATCGTTGGTGGAGTTCAGAATGATCTTTGGTTGTAGGTGAACTATAAATCCCAGCAACTACAACTCCCAAATGTCAAGGTCTATTTTCTCCTAACTCCACCAGTGTTCACATTTGGGTATATTGAGTATCCATGCCAAGTTTGGTCCAGATCCATCATTGTTTGAGTCCACAGTACTCTCTGGATGTAGGTGAACTACAACTCCCAAACTCAAGGTCAATGCCCACCAAATCCTTCCAGTATTTTCTGTTGCTCATGGGAGTTTTGTGTAGGAAGTTTGGTTCAATTCCATTGTTGGTGGCATTCAGAATGCTCTTTGATTGTAGGTGAACTATAAATCCCAGCAACTATAACTCCTAAATGTCAAGCTCTTTGGTTGTAGGTGAACTATAAATCCCAGTAACTACAACTTCCAAATGTCAAGGTCTATTTTCCCCAAACTCCACCAGTGTTCACATTTGGGCATATTGAGTATCCGTGCCAAGTTTGGTCCAGATCCATCATTGTTTGAGTCCACAGTACGCTCTGGATGTAGGTGAACTACAACTCCCAAACTCAAGGTCTATGCCTACTAAACCCTTCCAGTATTTTCTGTTGGTCGTGGGAGTTCTGTATGGCAAGTTTGCTTCGATTCCATCGTTGGTGGAGTTCAGAATGATCTTTGGTTGTAGGTGAACTATAAATCCCAGCAACAACAACTCCCAAATGTCAAGGTCTTTTTCCATCAAACTCCACCAGTGTTCACATTTGGGCATATTGAATATTTGTGCCAAGTTTAGTCCAGATCCATCATTTTTGAGGCCACAATGGTCTCAGGATGTAGGTGAACTACAACTCCCAAACTCAACTCCCAACTACCAAACTCTTCCAGTATTTCTGTTGGTCGTGGGAGTTCTGTGTGGGAAGCTTGGTTCAATTCCATCGTTGATGGAGTTCAGAATGCTCTTTGATTGTAGGTGAACTATAAATCCCAGCAAATGCAACTCCCAAATGTTCACCCACATCCAGAGAGCACTGTGGATGCAAACAATGATGGATCTGGACCAAACTTGGCATGAATCCTCAATATGCCCAAAAGTGGGCACTGGTGGAGTTTGAGGAAAATAGATCTTGACATTTGGGAATTATAGTTGCTGGGATTTATAGTTCACCTACAATCAAAGAGCATTCTGGACCCCATCAAGGATAGAATTGGGCCAAACTTCCCACACAGAACTTCCCCAACCAACAAAAATACTGGAAGAGTTTGGTAGGCATGGACCTTGCGTTTGGGAGTTGTAGTTCACCTACATCCAGAGAGCACTGTGGATGCAAACAATGATGGATCTGGACCAAACTTGGCACAGATACTCAATATTCCCAAATGTGAGGACTGGTGGAGTTAGAGGAAAATAGATCTTGACATTTGGGAATTGTAGTTGCTGGGATTTATAGTTCACCTACAATCAAAGAGCACTCTGAACCCCATCAAGGATAGAATTGGGCCAAACTTCCCACACAGAACTCCCACGACCAACAGTTTGGTAGGCATAGATCTTGAGTTTGGGAGTTGTACTTCACTTACATTCAGAGCACCATGGATGCAAACAATGATGGATCTGGACCAAACTCCTCAATATGCCCAAATGTGAACACTGGTGGAGTTTGGGGAAAATAGACCTTGACATTTGGGAGTTGTAGTTGCTGGGATTTATCAAGGATAGAATTAGGCCAAACTTCCCACACAGAACTTTCACGACCAACAGAAATACTGGAAGAGTTTGGTAGGCATAGAACTTGAGTTTGGGAGTTGTAGTTCACCTACATCCAGAGAGCACTGTGGATGCAAACAATGATGGATCTGGACCAAACTTGGCACGGATCCTCAATATGCCCAAATACTGTATAACACTGGTGGAGTTTGAGGAAAATAGATCTTGACATTTGGGAATTGTAGTTGCTGGGACTTATAGTTCACCTACAATCAAAGAGCATTCTGAATGCCACCAACGATGGAATTGAACCAAACTTCCCACACAGAACTTTCACAACCAAGAGAAATACTAGAAGAGTTTGGTAGGCATAGACCTTGAGTTTCGGAGTTGTAGTTCACCTACATCCAGAGAGCACTGTGGGCTCAAACAATGATGAATCTCGGCCAAACTTGGAACGAATACTCAATATGCCCAAATGTGAGCAGTGGTGGAGTTTGAGGAAAATAGATCTTGACATTTGGGAATTGTAGTTGCTGGGACTTATAGTTCACCTACAATCAAAGAGCATTCTGAATGCTACCAACGATGGAATTGAACCAAACTTCCCACACAGAACTTTCACGACCAACAGAAATACTGGAAGAGTTTGGTAGGCATAGACCTTGAGTTTCGGAGTTGTAGTTCACCTACATCCAGAGAGCACTGTGGATGCAAACAATGATGGATCTGGACCAAACTTGGCACAAATGCTCAATTATGCCCAAATGTGGGCACTGGTGGAGTTTGAGGAAAATAGATATTGACATTTGGGAGTTGTAGTTGCTGGGATTTATAGTTCACCTACAATCAAAGAGCATTCTGAACCCCATCAAGGATAGAATTGGGCCAAACTTCCCACACAGAACTCCTACGACCAACAGAAATACTGGAAGGGTTTGGTAGGCATAGACCTTGAGTTTGGGAGTTGTAGTTCACCTCCATCCAGAGAGCACTGTGGATGCAAACAATGATGGATCTGGACCAAACTTGGCACAAATCCTCAATATGCCCAAATGTGCCCAAATTGGGGAAAATAGACAGAACTCCCATGAGCAACAGCAAACACTGGAAGGGTTTGGTGGGCATTGACCTTGAGTTTGGGAGTTGTAGTTCACCTACATCCAGTGTCACAGTGGGCTCAAACAATGATGAATCTCAGCCAAACTTGGCATGAATCCTCAATATGCCCAAATGTGAGCACTGGTGGAGTTTGAGGAAAATAGATCTTGACATTTGGGAATTATAGTTGCTGGGATTTATAGTTCACCTACAATCAAAGAGCATTCTGAACCCCACCAATGATGAAATTGAACCAAACTTCCCACACAGAACTTTCACGACCAACAGAAATACTGGAAGAGTTTGGTAGGAATAGACCTTGCATTTGGGAGTTGTAGTTCACCTACATCCAGAGAGCACTGTGGATGCAAACAATGATGGATCTGGACCAAACTTGGCACAAATGCTCAATTATGCCCAAATGTGGGCACTGGTGGAGTTTGAGGAAAATAGATATTGACATTTGGGAGTTGTAGTTGCTGGGATTTATAGTTCACCTACAATCAAAGAGCATTCTGAACCCCATCAAGGATAGAATTGGGCCAAACTTCCCACACAGAACTCCTACGACCAACAGAAATACTGGAAGGGTTTGGTAGGCATAGACCTTGAGTTTGGGAGTTGTAGTTCACCTCCATCCAGAGAGCACTGTGGATGCAAACAATGATGGATCTGGACCAAACTTGGCACAAATCCTCAATATGCCCAAATGTGCCCAAATTGGGGAAAATAGACAGAACTCCCATGAGCAACAGCAAACACTGGAAGGGTTTGGTGGGCATTGACCTTGAGTTTGGGAGTTGTAGTTCACCTACATCCAGTGTCACAGTGGGCTCAAACAATGATGAATCTCAGCCAAACTTGGCATGAATCCTCAATATGCCCAAATGTGAGCACTGGTGGAGTTTGAGGAAAATAGATCTTGACATTTGGGAATTATAGTTGCTGGGATTTATAGTTCACCTACAATCAAAGAGCATTCTGAACCCCACCAACGATGAAATTGAACCAAACTTCCCACACAGAACTTTCACGACCAACAGAAATACTGGAAGAGTTTGGTAGGAATAGACCTTGCATTTGGGAGTTGTAGTTCACCTACATCCAGAGAGCACTGTGGATGCAAACAATGATGGATCTGGACCAAACTTGCCACAGATCCTCAATATGCCCAAATGTGAGCACTGGTGGAGTTTGAGGAAAATAGATATTGACATTTGGGAGTTGTAGTTGCTGGGATTTATAGTTCACCTACAATCAAA
The DNA here is from genome assembly GCF_037176765.1 of Anolis sagrei. NCBI lineage: Eukaryota > Metazoa > Chordata > Lepidosauria > Squamata > Anolidae > Anolis > Anolis sagrei. The sequence continues at coordinate 5,571,032 of NC_090028.1, read as the reverse complement.
GAGCATTCTGAACCCCATCAAGGATAGAATTGGGCCAAACTTCCCACACAAAACTTCCACGAACAACAGAAATACTGGAAGAATTTGGTAGGCATAGATCTTGAGTTTGGGAGTTGTAGTTCACCTACATCCAGATAGAATTGGGCTAAACTTACCACACAGAACCCCCATGACCAACAGAAAATACTGTGTTTTCTGATGGTCTTTGGCAACCCCTCTGACACCCCCTTGTGACCCCTGGGTTGGGAAACACTGATATAGAGGTTTCCAAAGAGAGCACGTTCCTCAAATCTGTCAATAACCGAGTCCATGAAAGTTAAGCCCACAAATGTGGATGGCCAACTCTGCAATCCTTTGAGCTCTCTGGAGGAAAATGTGGGCTTTGATTGCAATTAGCAAGGTAACAAATCCAAAGCAACATAGTAACAGGGCACTTTCTTGCACAAATAAATAGCCCTGGGATGAAAGCTAAGGAGGACACATTTCACTAAATCCGGGATCATGTTTGGAATAGACTTGTTCTTCGCCTGCAAAGATTAGTTGAGAAACGACAACATTGTGCAAAAATCCATTATCAGCAGTTCGAAAATCCATCTCCATTCTTGGCAAGGTGCGGAATGGCAAGCGGCACGCATCATGGGATTATCTCCAAATCCTGGTGCAGTTGCAACTCCCATCATCCCCATCCTGCAGGAAATTCTAAGGAATTCCAGCAAATTTGTTGGATCGTGCTTTGAAAGTTCAGACTAAAGCCTGTTGTTGTTGTTTATTCGTTCAGTCGTTTCCGACTCTTCGTGACCTCATGGACCAGCCCACGCCAGAGCTCCCTGTCGGCCGTCACCACCCCCAGCTCCTTCAAGGTCAGTCCAGTCGCTTCAAGGATGCCATCCATCCATCTTGCCCTTGGTCGGCCCCTCTTCAAGGGTCTGGAGAACAAGCCCTATGAGGAGCGGCTTAAGGAGCTGGGCATGTTTAGCCTGCAGAAGAGAAGGCTGAGAGGGGATATGATAGCCATGTATAAATATGTGAGAGGAAGCCACTGGGAGGAGGGAGCAAGCTTGTTTTCTGCTTCCTTGGAGACTAGGATGATCAAGGGTCTGGAGAACAAGCCCTATGAGGAGCAGCTTAAGGAGCTGGGCATGTTTAGACTGAAGAAGAGAAGGCTGAGAGGAGATATGATAGCCATGTATAAATATGTGAGAGGAAGCCACAGGGAGGAGGGAGCAAGCTTGTTTTCTGCTTCCCTGGAGACTAGGATGATCAAGGGTCTGGAGAACAAGCCCTATGAGGAGCGGCTTAAAGAGCTGAGCGTGTTTAGCCTGAAGAAGAGAAGGCTGAGAGGAGATATGATAGCCATGTATAAATATGTGAGAGGAAGCCACAAGGGAGGAGGGAGCAAGCTTGTTTTCTGCTTCCCTGGAGACTAGGATGATCAAGGGTCTGGAGAACAAGCCCTATGAGGAGCGGCTTAAGGAGCTGGGCATGTTTAGACTGAAGAAGAGAAGGCTGAGAGGAGATATGATAGCCATGTATAAATATGTGAGAGGAAGCCACAGGGAGGAGGAGGGAGCAAGCTTGTTTTCTGCTTCCTTGGAGACTAGGACACAATGGGACAATGGCTTCAAACTACAAGAGAGGAGATTCCATCTGAACATGAGGAAGAACTTCCTGACTGTGAGAGCCGTTCAGCAGTGGAACTATCTGCCCCGGAGTGTGGTGGAGGCTCCTTCTTTGGAAGCTTTTAAACAGAGGCTGGATGGCCATCTGTCAGGGGTGCTTTGAATGCAATATTCCTGCTTCTTGGCAGAATGGGGTTGGACTGGATGGCCCATGAGGTCTCTTCCAACTATTTCATAGAATCATAGAATCAAAGAGTTGGAAGAGACCTCCTGGGCCATCCAGTCCAACCCCATTCTGCCAAGAAGCAGGAATATTGCATTCAAAGCACCCCTGACAGATGGCCATCCAGCCTCTGTTTCAAAGCTTCCAAAGAAGGAGCCTCCACCACACTCCGGGGCAGAGAGTTCCACTGCTGAACGGCTCTCACAGTCAGGAAGTCTTTGATTCTATGATTCTATCATTCCAAGGTAAATCTTCAGGTTCTTTCTTAGCTTTTGGGCTGAAACTCTTTATCTTCCGCTGTCCAAACTCCAGAGTGTTTATCTTTACGGCGACACCGGTAGCTATTGATTCAGCTTCGCAAGCAAAAACAAGTTTCCACAAGCAAGAGAATGAGGCCGAACCCATTCTGTCTGTCAGAAAAGAAGGTTCCCCTTGTTCCCTTGGCTTGTTACGTAAGAGTGAGAAATCCCGGCTAAATCTCTCTGGAACACCACTTGACAAAAGGTTACGCTCCCTTACTTACTTAGGCAATCCCTCGTTAGACGAGTAGGATAGTCTTCCAGGGTTGGTCCATAGGTGACTGTGGAGCCCTCTTCTTGATCTGCATCTTCTCCCGCAGTGAGGGCATTGGTTTCCAGGTGGAAGGCGGTCTCGGTCAGGGTTGGCTTGACGCGCCTTCTTCTTGGCACATTTCTCTCTTTCGCCCTCCATTCGTGCCTCTTCAAATTCTGCAGCACTGCTGGTCACAGCTGACCTCCAACTGGAATGCTCACGAGCCAGGGCTTCCCAGTTCTCAGTGTCTATGCCAGAGTTTTTAAGGTTGGCTTTGAGCCCATCTTTCAATCTCTCTTCCTGTCCACCAATATTCCATTTTCCATTCTTGAGTTCGGAGTAGAGCAACTGCTTTGGGAGATGGTGGTTGGACATCCGGATAATGTGGCCGAGTTGATGGTGGAGGACCATCGCTTCAATGCTGGTGGTCTTTGCTTCTTCCAGCATGCTGACGTTTGTCCGCTTGTCTTCCCAAGAGATTTGCAGGCTTTTCCGGAGGCAGCGCTGATGGAATCGTTCCAGGAGTTGCATGTGACATCTATAGACAGTCCTCATCTCACAAGCGTATAGCAGGGTTGGAAGGACAACAGCTTTATAAACAAGCACCTTGGTATCCCTACGGATGTCCCGGTCCTCAAACACTCTCTTCTTATTGCTGTTTCCACTCCCTTGGCTGCCCCCTCTCCACAAAAGTCAAAATTGACACTGAAATACAACACCGCCTGAGCTCTGCGAGTGCAGCATTTTCCCAAATGAAGCAGAGTGTGTTTGAGGACTGGATCATCCACAGGGAGTCCAAGGAGTTTGTTTCTAAAACTATTGTCCTCCCAACCCTGCTATATGCCTGTGAAACGTGGACTGTCTACAAACATCACACCTGCGAAACTTGGACTGTCTACAGACGTCACACCTGCGAAACATGGACTGTCTACAGACGTCACACCTGCGAAACATGGACTGTCTACAGACATCACACCTGCGAAACTTGGACTGTCTACAGACTTCACACCTGCGAAACTTGGACTGTCTATAGACATCACACCTGTAAAACGTGGAATGTCTACAGATGTCAAACCTGCAAAACATGGACTGTCTACAGACGTCACATCTGCGAAACTTGAATTGTCTACAGACGTCACACCTGCAAAACTTGGACAGTCTACAAATATCACAGATCTGCGAAACTTGGACTGTCTACAGACGTCACACCTGCGAAACTTGGACTGGCTACAGACGTCACACCTGCAAAACGTGGAATGTCTACAGACGTCAAACCTGAAAAACATGGACTGTCTACAGACGTCATACCTGTAAAATGTGGCTGTCACACCTGCGAAACGTGGAATGTCTACAGACGTCTAACCTGCAAAATGTGGATTGTCTACAGACATCACACCTGCGAAACGTGGACTGTCTACAGACGTCACACCTGCAAAACTTGGACTGTCTACAGACATCACACCTGTGAAATGTGGACTGTCTACAGACGTCACACCTGCAAAACTTGGACTGCCTACAGACATCCATCAGCGTTGCCTCTGAAAAATCCTGCAAATCTCTTTGTGGGATTTTCCAGAAATTATTAATAATATTAATCATAATTAATTAATATTAATAATTAATATTAATTAGAATTAATAAATTGTTATTATTATTCTGTAACATAAACTCTGTATTTAATTTATCCTTGTTTCTTGAGGAAGTCAGGATGATAAAAACAAGCCCTAGGTGATGCCAAAGGCCAGCTCTCTTAAGTAATCAATGATGAGTCAATTAATGAAGTAATCAATGATGAGTCAATCAATGAGGAGGAAGCTTGGCCAACTCTCCAAAGAGAAAGGAAAGGCTTTGCTGCGACAATTCAGACAGAACCCAATGCCAGGACATCCTGGAAGCCAGCCTTGGCTTCTCCAGCCAAAAGAGGCGGGTCGAGGGAGGGAGGGTCCTGGGGCGGAGGAGCAACAGAGAAGGGAAAGGAGGAAGGAAAGAAAGAAAGAAAGAAGGAAAAAGAAGGAGAGAAGGAGGAGAGAGATCCAGGTGGAGGAGGGAGAAGCACCATGCCTGGCCAGGCGGCTCTCCTGGTCCTGGGTCTCACCTGGATCTGGCCCATTCCCGCTGTGCCAGGTGAGATGACTTGACTCGTGAGTAGACACGTGTAGAGCTATCCCCGCGTCACGTCTGAACGCGCGTTTTGCCCTTTTTTGCGCCTCTGGCAAGGACTTGGGAACCTTGTTTCAGTGTTACCTGATTTTTTTGTTCCTGGGTTATCAATGTCATTTCCTAATTGGGTCTATTATCAAAACATTGGGAAAGTTTATTAAACTGACCTCACTACCTCTGAGGATGCTTGCCATAGATGCAGGCGAAACGTCAGGAGAAAATGCTTCTAGAACATGGCCATATGGCCCGGAAAAACCCACAAGAACCTAGTGATTCCAGCCATGAAAGCCTCCGACAATACATTGCCCAAACTTTGTTTTTGCGGCAGGGACATAATCCTGCAATATTTTGCAATCTGGAGGTTCCCAAACAGAAACGGATGGCCATCTGTCAGGAGGGCTTTGGTTGTGTATTTTTTTCCTTCTGAGTGGCACAATGGGGATGGACTAGATGGTCTTTGGGGGTCTCTTCTAACTCTATGGTCCCTTCTACACTGCCATTTAATCCAGATTATCAAAGCAGATCAGTCGCATTATCTGCTTTGAACTGGATTATTATTATTATTATTATTATTATTATTATTATTTACATGTACATAACAACACAGCACACACGCACATTAGGTCTAAGTGTCTGGGATTCGTCTCTGAATATCAGGCTCTTCCCAAGGACCCAGGATATGAAAGGTATTGTTGTTGTTGTTGTTATTATTATTATTATTATTATTATTATTATTATTTTTACTAGCTGTCCCTTGCCATGCATTGCTGTAGCCTAGTCTGTGTATATGAGTTTTGTGTGTATGTATGTTTATATATATGTGTTTATGTGTATATATGTGTGTTTGCACATGCACATGCATTGCATGGTTTTGCACATGCATTGTAATGTATTTTTGGGGGATTTTTAATCTCTTCTGCTGTGTTTTTCAGTGTTTTTTTGAGTGAAGGACATACATTGGGTTGTTAGGTGTCTTGTGTCCAAATTTAGTGCCAATTCATCCAGTCGTTTTTGAGTTCTGTTAATCCCACAAACGAACATTACATTTTTATTTATATAGACTAGCCGTCCCCTGCCACATGTTGCTGTAGCCCAGTCTGTGTATATGTGTTTTGTGTGTATATATGGATGTATATGTGTATATTATGTGATTTTGCGCATTGGTTATAATGCATTTTGCATTTTTTTTAGCTTTTTAAGTCTTGTCTTCTGTGTTTTCCAGTGTATTTAGGAGTGATGGTCACTCATTGGCCTGATAGGTGTATTGTGTCCAAATTTGGTGTCAGTTCGTCCAGTGGGTTTGGAGTTATTTTCTGTTGGTCATGGGGGTTCTGTGTGGCAACTTTGCCCCAATTCCATCGTTGGTGATTGTCAGAATGCTCCAAAACTCAAGGTCAATACTCACCAAACCCTTCCAGTATTTTCTGTTGGTCATGAGAGTTCTGTGTGCCAAGTTTGGTTCAATTCCATTGTTAGCAGAGTTCAGAATCCTCTTTGATTGTAAGTGAACTATAAATCCCGGTAACTACAACTCCCAAATGTCAAGGTCTATTTTCCTCCAAACTCCATCTGTGTTCATATTTGGGCATATGGAATATTTGTGCCAAGTTTGGTCCAGATCCATTGTTTTGAGTCCACAGCGCTCTCTGGATGTAGGTGAACTACAACTCCAAAATTCAAGGTCAATGCCCACCAACCCCTTCTAGTATTTTCTGTTGGTCATGGGAGTCCTGTGTGCCAAGTTTGGTTCAATTCCATCATTGGTAGGGTTCCGAATGCTTTTTGATTGTAGGTGAACTATAAATCCCAGCAACTACAACTCCCAAATGTTAAGGTCTATTTTCCCCAAATTCCACCAGTGTTCACATTTAAGCATATTGAGTACCCATGCCAAGTTTGGTCCAGATCCATCATTGTTTGTGTCTGCAGTGCTCTCTGGATGTAGATGAACTACAACTCCCAAACTCAAGGTTAATGCCCACCAAACATTTCCAGTATTTTATGTTGGTCATGGGAGTTCTGTATGCCATGTCTGGTTCAATTACATTGTTGGTGGGGTTCAGAATGCTCTTTGATTGTAGGTGAACTTTAAATTCCAGCAACTGCAACTCCCATATGACATAATCAACCTCACCAGTATTCAAATTTGGATGTATTTATTTGTGCCATATTTAGTCCTGTGAATGAAAATACATCCTGCATATTGGATATTTACATTACCATTCACAACAGTAGCAAAATGACAGTTATGAAGTAGCAACGAAAATAATGTGATGGTTGTTGGTCACCACAACATGAGGAGCTGTATTAAGGGGTCGCGGCATTAGGAAGGTGGAGAAACACTGTAGTAGAATCTGAAACGTTTGCCGAGCCTCCAAAACTCCCGGAATCTGGTTCAAAGGGGATCAATGCACGCAATAGTATTTCACCTTTTGCACAATGGCCCTCAAGGCTCCCCTCCAGGGCTGATACGTATTCAGCCCAGATACAAAGGGTCCCTTATTGTCCTTTATCAATAGGGACAGGGTCACCAATGTTGAGATATCTGGAGAGGGTCACAATAGGATTGCAGGCACGAGGCAGGAAGAAAATGGGAAGCAAAGAACCCGAATCTTGGGGAAGGTAAATCTTTCGGTGATTACACTGGTCAACAAACTTTTTCAAACTAGACTAGATAGCTGTTTTGATGCTGAAAGCATGATGCCACGTTACTGTTGGATGCCGTATCATGACGAGCCGGATAAATTGCACGAACGAAAATCATATTCCCAACAATGTTGGTGGTTCATTTTTGTAGTCGTGTTCTAATTGTCTTCATGATACCAATGAATGCCAGTGCCTCACCAAACTACAGCAGGTTTCCTATCTCACCCGCCTCATAGGAAAACTGCTACAAAACAGGAGCTTCTTTGTTGAAAATCCTATCCCAGTACTGCATCCTGTCAGATCCCCAAAATCTGGAGGAAAGCAAGAGTCATCGCCATCTTGAAGCCAGGCAAAGACCGTAATGATCCAAAAAGCTACAGACCAATCTCCCTGTTGTGCCACCTCTACAAAGTTCTGGAGAGACTTATTTTGCATAGAATTATGGAAAATATAGACCCATGTCTGATCCCACAGCAAGCTGGCTTCAGGAAAGGCAAAAGCTGCACATCGCAAGTGCTGAACCTGACTCAGCTCATAGAAGATGGCTTTGAAAGGCAGCAGATCACAGGAGCTGTCTTCATAGACCTGTCAGCGGCTTATGATACTGTGAACCACCGCCTCCTCCTGAGAAAAATGTACAATATCACAAAGGACGACCACCTCACCCGCCTCATAGGAAACCTGCTACAAAACAAGAGCTTTTTTGTTGAGTCCCAGGGCCAGAGAAGCAGATGGCGGAAACAGAAGAACGGCCTGCCTCAGGGGAGCGTGCTTGCTCCATCCATGTTCAACATCTACACAAATGACCAGCCACTGCCATAAGGGACAAAGTTTCATCTATGCTGATGATTGTGCCATCACGGCTCAAGCAGGGAGCTTTGAGATGGTTGAACAGAAGCTATCCAAAGCTCTAGGTGCTCTCACTGCCTATTACAGGGAAAACCAGCTGATCCCTAATCCATCTACAACACAGACATGTGCTTTTCACCTTAAGAACAGACAAGCATCCCGAGCTCTGAGGATCACCTGGGAAGGAATCCCTCTGGAGCATTGCAGCGCACCCAAATACCTGGGAGGAGTCACTCTGGACCGTGCTCTGACCTACAAGAAGCCCTGCCTGAATATCAAGCAAAAAGTAGGTGCCAGAAACAATATCATACGAAAGCTGACTGGCACAATCTGGGGATCACAACCAGACACAGTGAAGACATCTGCCCTTGCGCTGTGCTACTCTGCTGCTGAATACACATGCCCAGTGTGGAACACATCTCACCACGCTAAAACAGTAGATGTGGCTCTTAATGAGACATGCCGCATTATAACGGGGCGTCTGCGCCCTACACCACTGGAGAAACTACACTGCTTAGCCGGTATTGCACCACCTGACATCCGCCGGGAAGTAGCAGCCAATAGTGAAAGGACCAAGGCAGAGACATCTCCAGCTCATCCCCTGTTTGGGCATCAGCCAACACGTCAATGACTTAAACCAAGAAATAGTTTTCTAAGATCTACAGAGACCCTTGCTGGAACACCTCAGCAAGTGAGAGTCCAAAAGTGGCAGGCTCAAACCCAGAACCTCAATCGATGGCTGATACAAAATGAGAGACTCCCTCCTGGGCACACAGAAGACTGGGCGACTTGGAAGGCGCTGAACAGACTGCGCTCTGGCACCACGAGATGCAGAAATGGGGCCACAAAGTGGAGTCCACGACATGCGATTGTGGAGAAGAGCAAACCACTGACCACCTGCTGCGACGCAACCTGAGCCCTGCCACATGCACAAGGGAGGACCTCCTTGCGGCAACACCAGAAGACAGATACTGGTCAAAGGACATTTAATCAACTACCAAGCTCGCAAAATTTGTGTTTTGTCTGTTTGTTTGTTTTGTTCTGTTAGAAATGTAATACAATTGACTGGTTGCCTCTGACACGATAAATAAAATAACCAAACGACAGTGCGTAGGATTCCATAGCATTGAGCTACGGTGGTTAAAGTGGTGCCAAACTGCATTAATTCTGCAGAATGCAATAAGATGCAAGTGAGATCATACATTTTCAATGCATGGTGCAAGACGAAGCAGGTCTTTCCAGTTAGTAGGAATCTGTGCAAGCAACACATTCCCTTCCCAAAAGTAATATCCCAGGGATCAAAAACTTCTCTGAGACGTTATATATGTGCCGAAGACAAAGTCTTGTTATCTTCCCCCCCCCCCCCCAAACACGACGCCAATGGATTTCCTGTCTGAAGAAAGCAAGCAGGCCAACATCTTTCAACAATCCTGAAAGAGGTAAACAGTGGCTAAAGAAAGGATAGAGAGGATGGAGAGAAGGATAAAGAGATAGAGGAGGAGGAGGAGGAGAGAGTTGGAGTCACCTTCCGCACTCTACGAATGCCAATCCTATCAGTGGAAAGAGTTTAACATACGGAAGATGAGCTCCAAAAATACCAAGTCCTTTCTTTTGTCACCCAAAGGACTGACATTTTCTCCTGACGTTTCGCCCACACCTATGGCAGAGGTTGTGAGGTCTGTCGGAAACCAGGCAAGTGAGGTTTAAATCTCCAGGGTGGGAGAAAGAACTCTTGTCCAGCTTGATTAGCATGGAATAGCCTTGCAGCTTCAAAGCCTGGCTGCTTCCTGCCTGGCGGAGTCCTATATTTATCTGTTGAATGGTGTCCAGGGTGGGAGAAAGAACTGTTGTCTGTTGGAGGCAAGTGTGAATGTTGCAACTGGCCACAGATAAATATAAGACTCCCCCAGGCAGGAAGCAGCCAGGCTTTGAAGCTGCAAGGCCATTCAATGCTAATCAAGCTGGCCAGTGGCAACATTCACACTTGCCTCCAACAGACAAGAGTTCTTTCTCCCACCCTGGACATCATTCCACAGATAAATATAGGACTCCCCCAGGCAGGAAGCAGCCAGGCTTTGAAGCTGCAAAGCCATTCCATGCTAATCAAGCTGGACAATGGCAACTTTCACATTTGCCTCCAACAGACAAGAGTTCTTTCTCCCACCCTGGACATCATTCCACAGATAAATATAGGACTCCCCCAGGCAGGAAGCAGCCAGGCTTTGAAGCTGCAAAGCCATTCCATGCTAATCAAGCTGGACAATGGCAACTTTCACATTTGCCTCCAACAGACAAGAGTTCTTTCTCCCACCCTGGACATCATTCCACAGATAAATATAGGACTCCCCCAGGCAGGAAGCAGCCAGGCTTTGAAGCTGCAAAGCCATTCCATGCTAATCAAGCTGGACAATGGCAACTTTCACATTTGCCTCCAACAGACAAGAGTTCTTTCTCCCACCCTGGACATCATTCCACAGATAAATATAGGACTCCCCCAGGCAGGAAACAGCCAGGCTTTGAAGCTGCAAGGCTATTCCATGCAAATCAAATTAGAGCAAAATGTGCAATATGAGGATGTCCTGTAGAATCAAAGTTGGAGCAGTTTAATAAACTTTCCTTATGTTTTTATGATACATCCAATTAGGAAATGACACCAAAAATGGTGTGACATAGTGTTATTCATGTATATGCAAATACAAGCATTTCAAAATCAGGGGAAATCCTAGATGACGAACATTTCTGTCTCCGAGTCTTTCAGATCGAGACAGATGCAACCTTATATATTTCTTTAATTTCTATGCTAAGCATTCTGAACTCCACCAACGATGGAATTGAACCAAACCTGGCACACAGAACTCCCATGAGCAACAGAAAATACTGGAAGGGTTTGGTGGGCATTGACCTAGAGTTTGGGAGTTGTAGTTCACCTACATCCAGGCAGCACTTTGGAGTCAAACAATGACAGATCTAAACCAAACTTGACAAAAATACTCAATATGCCCAAATGTGAACACTGCTGGAGTTTGGGGGAAATAGACCTTGACATTTGGGAGTTGTATTTGCTGAGATTTATAGTTCACCAACAATCAAAGAGCATTCTGAACTCCACCAATGACTGAATTGAACCCAACTTGGTACACAGAAGTCTCATGACTAAAAGAAAATATTGGAAGGGTTTGGTGGGCAATGACCTTGAATTTTGGCATTGTAGTTCACCTACATCCAGAGAGCACTGCAGATTCAAACAATGATGGATCTGGACCAAACTTGGCACGAATACTCAATATGCCCAAATGTGAACACTGCTGGAGTATGGGGAAAATAGACCTTGGCATTTGGGAGTTGTAGTTGCTGGGATTTATAGTTCACCTACAACCAAAGAGCATTCCGAACTCCACGAACGATAGAATTGGGCCAAACTTCCCACACAGAACCCTCATGACTAACAAGAAATACTATGTTTTCTGATGGTCTTTGGTGACCCCTCCAACACCCCCTTGTAACCCCCTCATGGGTCCTGACTCCCAGGTTGGAAAACGCTGTTCTGTTGCTTTTGATGCAAATTCTCTTAGTTTTGTCTGCAGAATCATGGCCCGAGATGGAGAAAGCTCTCATGTCCTATACTTGGACCGACCCTTAGCCCATCTTTTTTATGGAGCGCCTTATCTTGTCGCATCAAGGCAGGGCATGGCTTGTGATCACCTATCTACCCTTGAGCAAACTCCCAACTATTTCCACGTAACAAGAAGAATGTCTTTCTCTGGAAACCCTTTGCAAATGGCCATTGTATCCACAGACAAAGAAAGTTGCGTTGGCCAACAGATATCAGTGCAATCTTTTTCTTTTCTGTCCCAATCTCCAGGTGGTTACTCTTCTGTTTCAAGACTTTCATGTCCAACCTTTTCCTTTGGCTTGGTAGGCGTACCCATTCAAAAAGACCAGCTGGCACAAAACCAACTGAACGGGTGCATCTACACTGTAGAATTAATGTTGTAGGATTTTTCGGGCTGTATAGCCATGGTCTAGAGCAGGGGTCAGGAACCTTCGGCCCTCCAGGTGTGGTGGACTTCAACTCCCACAATTCCTTGGGCCAAGGTAAGCCTTTGGGGCGAATGCCGAGCCTCAAGGAATTGTGGGAGTTGAAGTCCACCACACTTGGAGGGCCGAAGGTTCCCCATGCCTGGTCTAGAGGCATTCTCTCCTGATGTTTCGCCTGCATCTATGGCAAGCATCCTCAGAGGTAGTCTTGCCATAGATGCAAGCGAAACGTCAGGAGAGAATGCCTCTAGACCAGGGGTCCCCAAACTACGGCCCGCGGGCCACTTCCAGCCCGCAAAGGGCACTTATCCGGACCGCGGAGGAGGAGCACCCCCCCCCCACACAGTGCCCCTCCCTTGGCTGGCTCACGCTATCCGTCAGGCCCGATGGGCTGTGTGAGCCAGCCAAGGGCAGCTGCTCCGCATGGCCTACTCGCGTGTAAAGTACCTCGCAAAGTGCTTTACCCATGAGTAGGCTGCGCGGGGCTGCTCCTCCCTTGGCTGGCTCACACTATCCGTCAGGCCCGATGGTCAGCATGAGCCAGCCAAGGGTGGCTGCCCCATCACTCCATGCAGTCATGCTGGCCACATGATCTTGGAGGTGTCTACGGACAACGCTGGCTCTTCGACTTAGACATGCAGATGAGCACCACACCGCAGAGTCAGACACGACTGGACTTCATGTCAGAGGAAAACCTTTAAGTAGGAAAATTGTGGAAGATCCAGGGTGGGAGAAAGAACTCTTGTCTGTTGGAGGTAGGTATGAATGCTTCAATTGGCCACCTTGGTTACCATTTCATAGCCTGACAGTTTTTAGGGAGAATCCTTTGTTGAGAGGTGATTAGCTGGCCCTGATTGTTTCTTGTCTGGAGTTCCCCTGTGTTTGAGTGTTGTTCTTTATTTACAGTTATAATTTTAGAGTTTTTTAAATACTGGTAGCCAGGTTTTTGGTCAGACTAGAAATAAGAAGATTTCCCATTCTCTGCTCCTGGAATTACTGCCTAAAGAGGGCGAGAAAGAACCCCCTCCCTCGAAGGGACCTTCCACACAGCAAAATAAGATATGTGCAATGTGCAGAGGAATTTTTTAATTGATTTTTTTTAAAAAAAAAACCTATAGTCCGGCCCTCCAACGGTCTGAGGGACAGTAAACTGGCCCCCGATTTAAAAAGTTTGAGGACCCCTGGTCTAGAGGCATTCTCTCCTGATGTTTTGCCTGCATCTATGGCAAGCATCCTCAGAGATAGTCTTGCCATAGATTAGGCCTGGGTAACAACGCAAAAATTTGTTTCTAAAATCGATTTGTAATTGGGGTGTTTTTTTGTTTCGATATTTAAAATAATTACAAAATTTTCCAAAAAAAAAGTTCGGTATTTACGAAATTTCGTAAATATTTACAAAACATTTTGTAAAGATGGCGCCCTTTTTTTTTCAATATTTTTTAAATATTTTTTAAATTTAATTATTAATTTTGTTGAATAGGGAGGAGAAATTATTATTGAGGGAAGGCAGGCACTCACTCTGGCGGGCCCTCTCGCTCGCCGCTCGCTCGCCACTCGCCCTCTCGCTCGCCCTCTCGCTCGCCGCTCGCCCTCGCCCTCTCGCTCGCCCTCTCGCTCGCCCTCTCGCTCGCCCTCTCGCTCGCCCTCTCGCTCGCCCTCGCCCTCTCGCTCGCCGCTCGCCCTCTCGCTCGCCCTCTCGCTCGCCGCTCGCCCTCGCCCTCTCGCTCGCCCTCTCGCTCGCCGCTCGCCCTCGCCCTCTCGCTCGCCCTCTCGCTCGCCCTCTCGCTCGCCGCTCGCCCTCGCCCTCTCGCTCGCCCTCTCGCTCGCCCTCTCGCTCGCCCTCGCCCTCTCGCTCGCCGCTCGCCCTCTCGCTCGCCCTCTCGCTCGCCACTCGCCCTCGCCCTCTCGCTCGCCCTCTCGCTCGCTTGCTCAGCCGGCGCCGAGAGAGGAGAGCTCCCAGCAAGCCAGGCAGCCATCTTACGTATTTCCGAAATGGACGGAAATACGAAATTTTTTGGCGCCTGCCGTTTCGATATTTAAAAACACTTCCGGGTTTAAAAATAAGTTTTGTAATCGTTTCGTAATTCAAAAATTAACGAATTTTTTAACGAATTACGAATTAACGAAACGAATTGACCAGCCCTACCATAGATGCAAGCGAAACGTCAGGAGAGAGAGCATTCGATGGCCTGACAGTTTTTAAGTGTGTCTTGTTACTGCCAGGCGCAATCTTTTGTTGAGAGGTGATTAGTTGTCTCTGATTGTTTCTTCTCTGGAGTTCTCCTGTATTTGAGTGGTTTTTTTTTTACTATTATAGTGGGGGTTTTTTTAATACTGAGATTAGGCTAGCCCCCACCTTAGCAGCCTTTGAGAAAGATTTCAAAACTTGGCTTTTCCGTTCCGCCTTTGAAGAGTGATATGATAAGGTTCTTGTGGGTTTTTTCGGGCTATATGGCCATGTTCTAGAGGCATTTTCTCCTGACGTTTCGCCTGCATCTATGGCAAGCATCCTCAGAGGTAGTGAGGTCTGTTGGAAGTAGGAAAATGGGTTTATATATCTGTGGAATGACTGGGGTGGGGCAAAGAGCTTTTCTCTGCTGGAGCTAGGTGTGAATGTTTCAACTGACCACCTTCATTAGCATTTGAAGGCCTGGCTGAGCCTGGGGGAATCTTATGTTGAGAGGTGTTAAGATGTGCCTGGTTGTTTCCTCTCTGCTGTTTTGCTGTTGTAATTTTAGAGTTTTTTAATACTGGTAGCCAGATTTTGTTCATTTTCATGGTTTCCTCCTTTCTGTCGAAATTGTCCACATGCTTGTGGATTTCAGTGGCTTCTCTGTGTAGTCTGACATGGTGGTTGTTGGAGTGGTCCAGCATTTCTGTGTTCTCAAATAATATGCTGTAAAATTACAACAGCAAAACAGCAGAGAGGAAACAACCAGGCACATCTTAACACCTCTCAACAAAAGATTCCCCCAGGCTCAGCCAGGCCTTCAAATGCTAATGAAGGTGGTCAGTTGAAACATTCACACCCAGTTCCAGCAGAGAAGCGCTCTTTGCCCCACCTCAGTCATTCCACAGATATATAAACCCCCTTTCCTACTTCCAACAGACCTCACTACCTTGAGGATGCTTGCCATAGATGCAGGCGAAACGTCAGGAGAAAATGTCTCTAGAAGATGGCCCTATAGTGTAGTGTTCCCATGACTAAGAGATACCCAATACGCCCAAATTTGAATACTGGTGGGGTTGGGGGGTTGATTTTATCATTTGGAAGTTGTAGTTACTGGGATTTATAGTTCACCTATGATCAAAGAGCATTCTAGGCTCCACCAATGATGGAACTGAACCAAACTTGGCACACAGAACTCCCATGACTGATAGCAAATACTGGAAAGGATTGGTGGGCATTGACCTTGAGTTTTGGAGTTGTAGTTCACCCACATCCAGAGAGCACTGTGGACTCAAACGATGATGGATCTGGACCAAACTTAGCACGAAGACTCAATATGCCCAAATGTGGACACTGGTGGAGTTTGGGGAAAATAGACTTGACATTTGGGAGTTGTAGTTGCTGGGATTTATAGTTCACCTACGATCAAAGAGGATTCTAGGCTCCACCAATGATGGAACTGAACCAAACTTGGCACACAGAACTCCCATGACTGATAGAAAATACTGGAAAGGATTGGTGGGCATTGACCTTGAGTTTTGGAGTTGTAGTTCACCCACATCCAGAGAGCACTGTGGACTCAAACAATGATGAATCTGGACCAAACTTAGCACAAAGACTCAATATGCCCAAATGTGGACACTGGTGGAGTTTGGGGAAAATAGACTTGACATTTGGGAGTTTTAGTTGCTGGGATTTAGAGTTCACCCACAATCAAAGAGCATTCTGGACTCCACCAGCGATGGAACTGAACCAAACTTGGCATACAGAACTCCCATGACAAACAGAGAATACTGGAAGGGTTTGGTGGGCATTTGAGTTTTGGAGTTGTAGTTCACCCACATCCAGAGAGCACTGTGGACCCAAACAATGATGGATCTGGACCAAACTTAGCACAAAGACTCAATATGCCCAAATGTGGACACTGGTGGAGTTTGGGGAAAATAGACTTGACATTTGGGAGTTTTAGTTGCTGGGATTTAGAGTTCACCCACAATCAAAGAGCATTCTGGACTCCACCAGCGATGGAACTGAACCAAACTTGGCATACAGAACTCCCATGACAAACAGAGAATACTGGAAGGGTTTGGTGGGCATTTGAGTTTTGGAGTTGTAGTTCACCCACATCCAGAGAGCACTGTGGACCCAAACAATGATGGATCTGGACCAAACTTAGCACGAAGACTCAATATGCCCAAATGTGGACACTGGTGGAGTTTGGGGGAAAATAGACGTGACATTTGGGAGTTGTAGTTGCTGGGATTTATAGTTCACCTACAATCAAAGAGGATTCTGAACTCCACCAGTGATAGAATTGGGCCAAACTTTCTACACAGAACCTCCATGATGAACAGAAAATACTGTGCCTTCTGATGGTCCTTAGTGACCCCTCTGACACCCCCTCGCGACCCCTCCAGGGGTCCCGAACCCCAGGTTGAGAAACGTTGTTCTAGAACTTAGCCATATAGCCCGAAAGGCTTACAACAACCCAGTGATTCCAGCCATGAAAGCCTTCAACAATACATTGATACAGAAGTCATTGCCTTTTCCCGACATCTGCGGTGGTTTAATGGGCCGCAGATGCTCATCGTAAATGCAAAACGCATGGCTCACCAGGGGAAACTGAAGGGAGGCTTGCGAAATTGCAGCCGTCGATGCCAAAGTCATATTCACATGACCGTTTGCTTAAAAATCCAGCGCCAGAACATGGGACACGTTGGTATGAATAGGAACGGAGCAGCAACACAGTTATCTAACCCACACCATATGGGACAAAATGTTGATTTTTTTTCCCAAAAGCAATCATCCTCCTCCCTATATTCTTTCTGATCAAAAACACAATTCAGATTGTGGTACCAAATCCAACAAAAATAAATTTCAGTTGAAGATAAATGTCCAAAAATATATGCAAATATATAATGAGTGGTGCATTTTTTTCATATCTGGAGCAACTTTAGAAACTGCAAGTCGCTTCTGGTGTGAGAGAATTGGCTGTCTGCAAGGACATTGCCCAGGGGAGGTCCAGAGGATTTCCCGTCCTATGGGAGGCTTCTCTCATGTCTCCGCATGGGGAGCTGGAGCTGACAGAGGGAGCTCAACCCGATCTCCTCGAATTCAAACCATTGACCTATCAGTCAGCCGTTCTGCCGACACAAGGATTTAACCCATTGTGATGCGGCAACCAAAAAGGCCAATGTGATTGTGTCTTCCAATCAGAATTGATGAGATTATTTATGTGTTGACTTATCATTTTATAGTTGAACACTAGCGGTCCCCTGCCACATGTTGCTGTGGCCCAGTCTGGTGATCTGGAAGATAAAGTAA
Organism: Anolis sagrei; assembly: GCF_037176765.1. Taxonomy (NCBI): domain Eukaryota; kingdom Metazoa; phylum Chordata; class Lepidosauria; order Squamata; family Anolidae; genus Anolis; species Anolis sagrei. Next base: position 5,553,451 of record NC_090028.1, on the reverse strand, counting down.
TGAGAAAGTGTTGGTTTCTAATCTATGTCATGTCTTTCTGCTTGTGGGTAAACAGTATTTCTTGCTGTTTCTTTGCCAGTGTTGATGTGGAGATTGTCTGGTTTGCCTACTCTGGAACATGCAACATATCAATGTCCTTCAGGGGTCCCTTTCAAATCTTTGATACTGCATCTGTCATGTGTGTGTGTGTGTGTGTGAATGGCTGGATGGCCCTTTGTCAGGAGGGCTTTGATTATGTTTTCTTGCCTGGTGAAGGGAGTTGGATTGGATGGCCTTAAGGCAGCATTTCTCAACCTGGGAAGTCAAGACCTGGGGGGGGGGGGGGGGGGTTACCAGGTGAGTGTCAGAAGGGTCACCAAAAAGACCACCAGAAAAAAACAGCATTTTCTTTTGGTCATGAGGGTTGTGTGTGGGAAGTTTGGCCCAATTCTGTTGTTGGAGTTTAGAATCCCCTTTGATTGTAGGTGAACTATGTATCCCAGTAACTACAACTCCCAAATGTCAAGGTCTATTTCCCCCAAACTCCATCTGTGTTTATATTTGGGCATATTGAGTATTCATGCCAAGTTTGGTCCAGATTCATCACTGTTTGAGTCCACAGTGCTCTCCGGATGTAGGTGAACTTCAACTCCAAAACCCAAGGTCAGTGCCCATCAAACCCTTCCAGTATCTTCTGTTGGTCACGGGAGTCCTGCATGCCAAGTTTGGTTCAATTCCATCATTGGTGGAGTTCAGAATGCTCTTTGATTATAGGTGCAGTTCCTAAAGACCTTGGCCTACACTTAAACACAATCGGCGCTGACAAGATTCCCATCTGCCAGCTGTAAAAGGCCACCTTACTGGGATCTGCATGCATCATTTGCCGATAAATCACATAGCCCTACACACTTGGGAAGTGTCCGACATGTGATCCAATTCAACAGCCAGCAGAGTGTCTCCTGTGGACTCATTTTGTGTTTCAACAACAACAACAACAACAATAATAATACATCACACAGTCCTAGACGCTTGGGAAGTGTCCGACGTGTGATCCAATACAACAGCCAGCAGAATGTCTGCTGTGGACTCATCTTGTTGTGTTTCAATAATAATAATAATAATAATAATAATAATAATAATAATAATAAGTCACTTGGGACGCTTGGGAAGTGTCTGGCGTGTGATCCAATTCAACATCCAGCAAAGTGTCTGCTGTGGACTCATCTTGTTGTGTTTCAATAATAATAATAATAATAATAATAATAATAATAATAATAATACAAATATTAACAAACATCCCATGATATCCTCCAGAAGTGCAGAGATCTCACAAAGTTATCCCGAGTTTTCAAAGCTCCTGATTCAACTTGAAAAGAGACTTTTGTGATGCTAATATCTATCTTCCAAACTGCAGTGAGTCCAGAAAAGTGTGACCTGGGGTCCATCTGCACTACAGAGTTATAACACTATGGCTCTGTTCTCTACTTTTCTCGCGTTGGAATGAACCAACCCCTTTCCATTGCTGATAACTGCTACTGTGTTTCGTGTGAACCAAAGTGCTTTCCAAGCAGTGCCTTCCTTTCCTGGAAGGAAAAGAGTTTGCCCAGCTTTCGGCTCTGGGTTTAACAACAGTCTTTGCTCTCTGGCCGCTCTTCTGCCCTTGTTTTGCCAGATCGATTGAACTCTCAAACCCTCTCTTTATTGCAGTGGCATCAAAAGAAATTCCGGAATTCTTCGGAACCGTAATGTTGGCACAATTACAAAACTATAAATGAGTCAGTTCTGTAAATTGCAGAGTTTTGTATACACGCCATCATAAAAATACTCATTTCCGTTGTATACTTTTTCCCTGATTGGACTGCTCTAAGCACAGAAACCATCTGTCTGTACTTCCTTCATTATTTCTGTGCAAAAGAGTTGATACTTGGTGGGTCTGTATGTGTTGATTTATGGCAGTGTTTCTCAACCTGGGGGTGGGGACCCCTGAGGGGGTCGCGAGGGGGTGTCAGAGGGGTTGCCAAAGACAATCAGAAAACACAGTATTTTCTGATGGTCATGGGGATTCCATGTGGGAAGTTTGAGCCAATTCTATCAGTGGTAGAGTAGAGACATCAGACTGGCAACAAAGATCCGCCTAGTCAAAGCCATGGTATTCCCTGTAGTCACCTACGGATGTGAGAGCTGGACCTTAGGGAAGGCTGAGCGAAGGAAGAGAGATGCTTTTGAGCTGTGGTGTTGGAGGAAAATGCTGAGAGTGCCTTGGACTGCGAGAAGATCCAACCAGTCCATCCTCCAGGAAATAAAGCCCGACTGCTCACTGGAGGGAAAGATACTAGAGACAAAGTTGAAGTACTTTGGCCACATCATGAGGAGACAGGAAAGCCTAGAGAAGACAATTATGCTGGGGAAAGTGGAAGGCAAAAGGAAGAGGGGTCGACCAAGGGCAAGATGGATGGATGGCATCCTTGAAGTGACTGGACTGACCTTGAGGGAGCTGGGGGTGGTAACAGCCGACAGGGAGCTCTGGCGTGGGCTGGTCCATGAGGTCACGAAGAGTCGGAGACGACTGAACGAATGAACAACAATCAGTGGTGGAGTTCAGAATGTTCTTTGATTGTAATGAACTATAAATTCCAGCAACTACAACCTCCCAAATGTTAAGATCTATTTTCCCCAGACTCCACCAGTGTTCACATTTGGGCATATTGAGTATTCATGCCAAGTTTGGTCCAGATCCACCATGGCATGAGTCCACAGTGCTCTCTGGATATAGGTGAACTACAACTCTCAAGGTCAATGCCCATCAAACCCTTCCAGTGTTTTCCATTGGTCATGGGAGCCAAGTTTGGTTCAAATCCATCGCTGGTGGAGTTCAGAATGCTCTTTGATTATAAGTGAACTATAAATCCCAGCAACTACAACTCCCAAATGACAAAATCAATCCTCCCCCAACCCCACTAGCATTCACATTTGGGTGCATTGGGTATTTGTGCCCAGTGAATGAAAATGCATCCTGCATATCAGATATTTACATTATATAACAGTAGCAAAATGACTGTTATGAAGTAGCAACGGAAACAATATTATGGTTGGGGGTCACCACAACATGAGGGACTGGATTAAGGGGTCACGGCATTAGGAAGCTTGAGAACCACTGATTTATGACAACCCATGAATTTCATAGGGTTTTCTTATACGAAGAGGTGGTTTTGCTGTTTCATTCCTCTGAAAGGAGACCCTGGTTGCGCAATGGGTTAAACCCTTGTGCCAGAAGGACTAAAGAACGACAGGTCGCGGGTTCAAATCCGGGGAGAATGCAGATACTTAGCTGATCCCTCGTTGGCCTAGTAGGATAGTCTTCCAGGATCAGTATTCTTGTGGATCTGTAGGTAACCGTGGAGCCTTCAAAAAAGGTGAAGATCCCTTACTTACTTAGGCAATCCCTCGTTGGACGAGTAGGATAGTCTTCCAGGGTGGGTCCATAGGTGACTGTGGCGCCCTATTCTTGACCTGCATCTTCTCCTGCAGTGAGGGCCTTGGTTTCCGGGTTGAAGGTGGTCTCGGTCGGGTTGGCTTGACGCAACTTCCTCTTGGCACGTTTCTCTCTTTCGCCCTCCATTCGTGCCTCTTCAAATTCTGCAGCACTGCTGGTCACAGCTGACCTCCAGTTGGAACACTCAAGGGCCAGGGCTTCCCAGTTCTCAGTGTCTATGCCAGAGTTTTAAAGGTTGGCTTTGAGCCCATCTTTAAATCTCTTTTCCTGTCCTCCAACATTCCGTTTTCCATTCTTGAGTTCGGAATAGAGCAACTGCTTTGGGAGATGGTGGTCGGGCATCTGGACAACATGGCCGGTCCAGCGGAGTTGATGTCGGAGGACCATCGCTTCAATGCTGGTGGTCTTTGCTTCTTCCAGCATGCTGACATTTGTCCGCTTGCCTTCCCAAGAGATTTGCAGGATTTTCCGGAGGCAGTGCTGAGGGAATCGTTCCAGGAGTTGCATGTGACGTCTGTAGACAGTCCACGTTTCGCAGGCATACAGCAGGGTTGGGAGGACAATAGCTTTATAAACAAGCACCTTGATCTCCCTACGGATGTCCCGGTCCTCAAACACTCTCTGCTTCATTCAGAAAAATGCCGCACTCGCAGAGCTCAGGCAATGTTGTATTTCAGTGTCAACGTCTGTAGACAGTCCATGTTTCACAGGCATATAGCAGGGTTGGGAAGACAATAGCTTTATAAACAAGCCCCTTGGTATCTCTACGGATGTCCCGGTCCTCAAACACTCTCTGCTTCATTCGGAAAAATGCTGCACTCGCAGAGCTCAGGCAGTGTTGTATTTCGGTGTCGATGTTGACTTTTGTGGAGAGGTGGCTGCCAAGGGAGTGGAAATGGTCCACATTTTCTAATGTTACACCATTAAGCTGTATCTCTGGCATTGGAGAGGGATTGGCTGGTGACTGCTGGAAGAGCACTTCGGTTTTCTCGATGTTCAATGACAGGCTGAGTTTCTCGTATGCTTCTGCGAAGGTTTTTAGAGTGGCTTGTAGGTCTTCTTCTGAATGCGCGCAGATGACGTTGTCATCAGCATACTGGAGTTCTATAACAGAAGTAAGAATGCGGATGAGCTACCTCTGTCAGCTCCAACTCCACATGCAGGGACATGAGAGAAGCCTCCCACAAGGATGGTAAAACATCCGGGTGTTCCCTGGGCAATGTCCTTGCAGATGGCCAATTTTCTCACACCAGAAGTGACTTGCAGTTTCTCAAGTCACTCCTGACATGAAATAAAATAAATTCCTCTGAAAGCAACAGAAAGCAACAAGTGCAATTGAGCTGTTAGTTAAAAACTAATGTCCAGTTCCATATATTTGCTTATTGAACCACTCCCGCAAGGATTTTTTTTCTTCTTGCCGCAAATATCCTGGAACAATGGTTTTCGAAAATGAAAGTGTCGCCTCCAAAACAGGGCAGGGCGGCTGCTGTTCCTTCCTGAGACTAAAAATGGGGAAATACAAACTGTGTGTATTATTGTCAACAGATGTTATCAGTGGGAAATTCCCCCAAAGTTGAATGTCATCCCCAATAACAGATTATGCATCTCCAAATTTCCCAGGAGAACCATTGAATGGTTAATGTATCCTGTAAACACCAAATACGAAAGATGCAAGAATTGTCGAAGGCTTTCGTGGCCGGAATCACTGGGTTGCTGTAGGTTTTTTGGGGCTATATGGCCATGGTCTAGAGGCATTCTCTCCTGACATTTCGCCTGCATCTATGGCAAGCATCCTCAGAAGTAGTGAGGTCCGTTGGAACTAGGAAAATGGGTTTATATATTTGTGGAATGACCAGGGTGGGACAAAGGACTCTTGTCTGCTGGAGTTAGGTGTGAATGTTTCAACTCACCACCTGGATTAGCATATAATGGCCTGACAGTGCCTGGAGCAAACTTTTGTTGAGAGGTGATTAGATGTCCTTGTTTGTTTCCTCTGCAATTGTCGCTTCGTTGTATGAGTTTCAGATTTTTTCTCTGTTGAGAGGAAAGGTGCCTCTGCACTGTAGAATTAATGCAGTTTGACACCACTCCATGTTATGGGATCCTGGGAGTTGCAGTTTGATAGAGAAAGTGACGGATATTGCAAAACTACAACTGTCACCTCTCAACAAAAGATTGCTCCAGGCACTGCCAGGCCATCAAATGCTAACAAAGGTGGTCAGTTTAAATATTCACACCTAGCTCCAACAGACAAGAGTCCTTTGTCCCACCCTGGTCATTGCACAGATATATAAACCCTTTTTTCCTACTTCCAACAGACCTCACCCCCTCTGAGGATGCTTGCCATAGATGCAGGCGAAACGTCAGGAGAAAATGCCTCTAGAACATGGCCATATAGCCCGAAAAACCTACAACAACCCTACAACTCCCAGGATTCTATAGTATTGAATCATGGCAATTAAAGTAGTATCAAACTGAATTATTATTATTATTATTATTATTATTATTCAATATAATTCAATTATTATAATATAATAATTTAATAATTATTAATTATATTATAATAATTGAATAATAATAATAAATTATTTGATAAATTATTATTATCAAATCATTATTACTATAATAAATTACTATTATTATGAAATTATTATGAGATTATTATTATTATTATTATTCAGTTCTTGTGGGTTTTTTCGGGCTATATGGCCATGTTCTAGAGGCATTTCTCCTGACGTTTCGCCTGCATCTATGGCAGGCATCCTCAGAGGGTGCCTGCCATAGATGCCCTCTGAGGATGCCTGCCATAGATGCAGGCGAAACGTCAGGAGAAATGCCTCTAGAACATGGCCATATAGCCCGAAAAAACCCACAAGAACTGAGTGATTCCGGCCATGAAAGCCTTCGACAATACATTATTATTATTATTAAACTAAATAACAAAATAAATATTAAACTATTACTAAATTAGTATATTATTATTATTATTATTAAATTATTATTATATTAAAGAATTAGGTTAGGAGTTGTTAGGTGTCTTGTGTCCAAATTTGGTGTCAATTCGTCCAGTGGTTTTTGAGTTCTGTTAATTCCACAAACAAACATTACATTACATTTACAATTCGTTCCTGCAATCCCTCTCCAATGCCAGCGATACAGCTTAATGGTGTAACATTAGAAAATGTTGGTCATTTCCGCTCCTTTGGCAGCCACCTCTCCACAAGAGTCAACATTGACACTGAAATTCAACACTGCTTGAGCTGTGCGAGTGCAGCATTTTTCCAAATGAAGCAGAGTGTGTTTGAGGACCGGGACATCAGTAAGGAGACCAAGGTGCTTGTTTATAAAGCTATTTTCCTTCCAACCATGCTATACGCCTGAGAGACGTGGACTGTCTACAGACGTCACATGCAACTCCTGGAACGATTCCATCATCGCTGCCTCCGAAAAATCCTGCAAATCTCTTGGGAAGACAAGCAGACAAATGTCAGTGTGCTGGAAGAAGCAAAGACCACCAGCATTGAAGCGATGGTCCTCTGCCATCAACTCTGCTGGACTGGCCATGCTGTCCGGATGCCCGACCACCCTCTCCCAAAGCAGTCGCTCTACTCTGAACTCAAGAATGGAAAACGGAATGTTGGAGGACAAGAAAAGAGATTGAAAGATGGGCTCAAAGCCAACCTTAAAAACTCTGGCATAGACACAGAGAACTGGGAAGCCCTGGCTCCTGAGTGCTCCAGTTGGAGGTCAGCTGTGACCAGCAGTGCTGCAGAATTCAAAGAGGCACAACTGGAGGCGAAAGAGAGAAATTTGCCAAGAGGAAGGCGCGTCAAGCCAACCCCGACCGGGACCGCCTTCCACCTGGAAACCGATGCCCTCACTGCGGGAGAAGATGCAGAGCAAGAATAGGGCTCCACAGTCACCTACGAACCCACCGCCAGGATACTACACTTGGAGGACCATCATCCTCGGACTACGAGGGATCGCCTAAGTAAGTAAGTAAGTAAGTAAGTAAGTAAAGTCCTGCTTATCTTCTTACCTAACTGGATTCGCCCATTTCTTTAAAGTGCTTTTTGCTTTACTGTTTGTTTGTTTTTTTACTTATCTTCAATAAAAGGATTGTTTTTCCTATTCAACGTGTGGTGTTTAAACTCAAGAGAATTATTCCAGTCCTGGAGTGCAACAACTAATGCCTGTTGTGTGTTTTACCTTCCCATAGGAGAGCCTGAAGCAGGAAAACAATGTAAAACAGAATGCCCCCGTAATTCAAATGGAGCGAAATTCCCTCCGCACCAGCTGCTAAGTTATGAGAAGGTCAGATGCCTAGGGAAGACCTCTGTGATGTAAGTATATGTTTGCATGTTCGTATATTTGAAACTGTATGCCGATGCTTTTATGTTAAGCCGCTCTGAGTCCTCTGCGGGAGAGATAATCAGGGTAGAAATAAATATAATGGTGATGATAATGCTCTTAATGAGTTCAAGTCCCCTTTCAGGGCCAGATCAACTGCACCCCAGAGTATTGAAGGAACTAGCGGAAGTCATTTCGGAACCATTGGCAACCATCTTTGAGAGTTCTTGGAGAACGGGAGAAGTTCCAGCAGATTGAAGGAGGGCCAATGTGGTCCCAATCTTCAAGAAGGGAAAAAAGGACGACCCAAACAACTACCGTCCGGTCAGCCTCATGTCGATACCAGGCAAGATTCTGGAAAAGATTGTTAAGGAAGTGGTCTGCAAACACTTAGAAACAAATGCGGTCATCGCTAATAGTCAACATGGATTTATCAAAAACAAGTCATGTCAGACTCATCTGATCTCTTTTTTCGATGGAGTTACAAGCTGGGTAGATGCGGGGAATGCCGTGGATGGAGCGTACCTGGATTTCAGGAAGGCCTTCTTTGACAAGGTCCCCCATGACCTTCTGGCAAGGAAACTAGTCCAATGTGGGCTAGGCAAAACTACGGTGAGGAGGATCTGTAATTGGTTAAATGGACGAACCCAGAGGGTGATTCTCCCCAATGCTTCCTCTTCATCCTGGAAAGAAGTGACGAGCAGAGTGCCGCAGGGTTCCGTCCTGGGCCCGATCCTGTTCAACATCTTTATTAATGACTTAGATGAAGGGCTAGAAGGCATGATCATCAAGTTTGCAGACAACACCAAATTGGGAGGGATAGCCAATAGTCCAGAGGACAAGAGCAGGATTCAAAACGATCTTGACAGATTAGAGAGATGGGCCAAAACTAACAAAATGAAGTTCAACAGTGACAAATGCAAGATACTCCACTTTGGCAGGAAAAACGAAATGCAAAGATATAGAATGGGGGACAATGCCTGGCTCGAGAGCAGTACGTGTGAAAAAGATCTTGGAGTCCTCGTGGACAAGAAGTTAAACATGAGCCAACAATGTGATGTGGCGGCAAAAAAAGCCAATGGGATTTTGGTCTGCATCAATAGGAGCATAGTGTCTAGATCTAGGGAAGTCATGCTACCCCTCTATTCTGTTTTGGTTAGACCACACCTGGAATATTGTGTCCAATTCTGGGCACCACAATTCAAGAGAGATATTGACAAGCTGGAATGTGTCCAGAGGAGGGCGACTAAAATGATAAAAGGTCTGGAGAACAAGCCCTATGAGGAGCGGCTAAAGGAACTGGGCATTTTTAGCCTGAAGAAGAGAAGGCTGAGAGGAGATATGATAGCCATGTATAAATATGTGAGAGGAAGCCACAGGGAGGAGGGAGCAAGCTTGTTTTCTGCTTCCCTGGAGACTAGGACGCGGAACAATGGCTTCAAACTACAAGAGAGGAGATTCCATCTGAACATTAGGAAGAACTTCCTGACTGTGAGAGCCGTTCAGCAGTGGAACTCTCTGCCCCGGAGTGTGGTGGAGGCTCCTTCTTTGGAAGCTTTTAAACAGAGGCTGGATGGCCATCTGTCAGGGGTGATTTGAATGCAATATTCCTGCTTCTTGGCAGAATGGCGTTGGACTGGATGGCCCAGGAGGTCTCTTCCAACTCTTTGATTCTATGATTCTATGATTCAGTGCGCAAATTATGGAGAAAGACTTAACTTAGGGCACATCTACAGTGCAGAATGAGTGCAGTTTGACACCACTTCAAAATAATCCAATTTAGTTCATCAGATACAAAGGAAGACGGGAACCAAGAGTCCAAGGAAATCCATGAAACTAGGCACTAGAAATCCATGAAAGATACAGAAGCATATTCCATAGACCAGTGGTTCTCAACCTGGGGTCCTCAGATGTTTTTGGCCTACAATTCCCAGAAGTCATAACAGCTGGTAAACTGGCTGGGATTTCTGGGAGTTGTAGGCCAAAATCATCTGGGGACCCAAGGTTGAGAAGCACTGCCATAGACAAACATGAGCTAGCAGACCTTGGTGCATGAAACTTGGTATTATCACCTAATCACCTCTCAACAAAAGATTCCCCCAGGCACTGCCAGGCCATCAAATGGTCAGTTCACACCTAGCTCCAACAGACAGGAGTCATTTGTCCCACCCTGGTCATTCCACAGATATATAAACCCACTTTCCTAGTTCCAATAGACCTCTCTACCTCTGAGGATGCTTGCCATAGATGCAGGCAAAACATCAGGAGAGAATGCCTCTAGTACAGTGGTTCTCAACCTTCCTAATGCCGTGACCCCTTAATCCAGTCCCTCATGTTGTGGTGACCCCCAACCTTAATATTGTTTTTGTTGCTACTTCATAACAGTCATTTTACTACTGTTATAAGTCATAATGTAAATATCTGATATGCAGGATGCATTTTCGTTCACTGGACCAAACTGGGCACAAATACCCAATGCACCCACAAGTAAATGCCAGTGGGGTTGGGGGAGGATTGATTTTGTCATTTGGGAGTTGTAGTTGCTGGGATTTATAGTTCACTTCTAATCAAAGAGCATTCTGAACTCCACCAGCAATGGATTTGAACCAAACTTGGCTCCCATGACCAATGGAAAACACTGGAAGGGTTTGATGGGCATTGACCTTGAGTTTGGGAGTTGTAGTTCACCTATATCCAGAGAGCACTGTGGACTCATGCAATGGTGGAGCTGGACCAAACTTGACACGGATACTCAATATGCCCAAATGTGAACACTGGTGGAGTCTGGGGAAAATAGATCCTGACATTTGGGAGTTGTAGTTGCTGGGATTTATAGTTCATTACAATCAAAGAACATTCTGAACTCCACCGACGACAGAATTGGCTCAAACTTCCCACATGGAATCCCCATGACCATCAGAAAATACTGTGTTTTCTGATGGTCTTTGGTGACCCCTCTGACACCCCCTCGCGACCCCCTCAGGGGTCCTGACCCCCAGGTTGAGAAACACTGCTCTAGAACATGGCCATATAGCCCGGAAAAACCTACAACAACCCTGTGTTTCCGGCCATGAAAGCCTTTGACAATACATATTTACATTACGATTCACAAAAGTAGCAAAACACTGATCTAACTTCTGTTGAATCCGAGCTGAGGGTCTTAATTGCTTCCCGGACTGCCTCTGTTTACTAAAACTTCTTTTCCTGTCGAAGGTCTCATAAACTCCTGCACCTGAAACATCTAAATCAGCTTCATTCTCAGATAACTGACCAAGTAACTCCGGCAAAAGGCCTTTCCCATGCCCAGGACCTTGAGAATCCTTTTGCAGCAACTCAGGCTTCTCCAGCCTCTCCATTTAAACTCCATTCAGGCCCAAGCGACCCCTCATCCCCAAATCCACCAGACCCCGGCACAGGAACCAGATCAACATCCCCCTTCCCTTCATGAACATCAACATGAACATCATCCCCATTCTAATCATGAATATCAACATGAACATCAGACACAAGCATGCACTTTAGGAGCTCAATAAGAAAATCAGCCTCACGTTTTAGTTCTGTAGCTCTACTGAGAGTGTAGAGCAGTGGTTCTCAACCTTCCTAACACCAAACCTCTTGATACAGTTGCTCATGTTGTGGTGACCCTCAACCATAACATTATTTTTGTTGCTACTTCATAACTGTATTCAGAAGCACTGCCTGAACATCAAGCAAAAAGTGGGTGCTAGAAACAATATCATACGAAAGCTGACTGGCACAACCTGGGGATCACAACCAGATACAGTGAAGGCATCTGCCCTTGCGCTGTGCTACTCTGCGGCTGAGTATGCATGCCCAGTGTGGAACACATCTCACCACGCTAAAACTGTCAAGACCCAGGCGGACCAGCAAGGCAAGACAGCAGTTAAGGAGTTAAACAAAGGTCTTTAATGTCAATTAACATAAGAAAAAGGGCTCTTAAAAGCAGAGTGGTAAACACAAAAGGGCTTGCAGCCAGCAAGAATGTAAACAAACCAAGTCCCAGTCAGTCCTTGCTGGGAAAAGGAAAGCAGCAATAACACAGGCAGTACGGCTTGAAGTCAGCGGCAGAAACTCAGTCCATTCCAAATCCAAACAAAACAGCAAGCAGCAATCCGCATGAGGAGCGGTCCAACGAAGTCACCAAGGGATAAGCAGGAGCGTAGAGTGGTCAGGCAGTTCGAGGGTCAGGGCAGGAGATAAGACTCACGAATCCAGTTCCGGCAAGGTCGTCCACACAATCAGGAATCCACGAAGCTGTAAGCAGGAGCTCAGGGCAAGAGTTAAACACAAGGCACACGGTAACACGACACTTTGAACTCTGCAACTGGTCTGTTGCCAAACTGCTCCTTAAATCTCGTCCGAGTCGCTGGAGTCACTTCCAGGTGCATCCATTTCCACAAGTGAATCCCGACTTCTCCACTGCTGCCATTCTGTACTTCGGACTGCATCCTGCAAAGTAGTATCTGAAACCCAAGTGTCAGTAAAACCCTGGAACTCATCACTAGAAGTGGGAGCATTAACCACATCTAACACTTCCTGGACCCTGGTCCAATCCAGCTCTTCCTCTTCGCTGTCAAACTCCTCACAATCAGCTACATCTTTAAGGCGTTTAGAAACAGATTCCTCATCACTATCCGAGCTGCGTGCTACTCGCTTTACACCGCGGTAATCCTCCACCTCCATTTCCTCGCGAGTAAACCCCTCAAAATCCTCCTCATCCGTAGGCTCTAGGAACAAGTCTCTAATACGCTTCAGCTGTTGCTGAGCGTCTTCCTCTTCCAAACCTCGTTTCCTCCTCCTACTACTAGTAGGTACATGAGACAGATGCTGAGTCACAACAAAAACAGTGGATGTGGCTCTTAATGAGACATGCTGGATTATTACGGGGTGTCTGCGCCCTACAACACTGGAGAAACTACACTGTTTAGCCGGTATTGCACCACCTGACATCCGCCAGGAAGTAGCAGCCAATAGTGAAAGGACCAAGGCAGAGACATCTCCAGCTCATCCCCTGTTTGGGTATCAGCCAGCATGTCAATGACAAATCAAGAAATAGTTTTCTAAGATTTACAGAGACACTCGCTGGAACACCTCAGCAAGCGAGAGTCCAAAAGTGGCAGGCTCAAACCCAGAACCTCAACCAATGGCTGATACCAAATGAGAGACTCCCCCCTGGGCACACAGAAGACTGGGCGACTTGGAAGGCGCTGAACAGACTGCGCTCTGGCACCACGAGATGCAGAGCCAACCTTCAGAAATGGGGCTACAAAGTGGAATCCATGACATGCGAGTGTGGAGAGGAGCAAACTACAGTCCACCTACTACAATGCACCCTGAGCCCTGCCACATGCACAATGGAGGACCTTCTTGCGGCAACACCAGAAGCACTCCAAGGGGCCAGATACTGGTCAAAGGACATTTAATAGAATACCAAGCTTGCAGACTTTGTGTGTTGTCTGTTTTTTGTTTTGTTCTGTTAGAAATGTAATACAATTGTCTGGGTGCCCATGACACGATAAATAAATATAAATATAAATATAACTCTAATTTTGCTACTGTTATGAATCGTAATGTAAATATCTGATATGCAGGATGTATTTTCATTCACTGGACCAAATTTGGCACACATGCCCAATACGCCCAAATTACAATACTGGTAGGGTTGGAGGGGATTGATTTTGTCATTTGGGAGTTGTAGTTGCTGGGATTTATAGTTCACCTACAATCAAAGAGCATTCTGAACTCTACCAATGGGGGAATTGAACCAAACTTAGTATACAGAACTCCCATGACCAACGGAAAATACTGAAAGGGTTTGGTGGGCATTGACCTTGAGTTTGGGAGTTGTAGTTCACCTACATCCAGAGAGCACTATGGACTCAAACAATGATGAATTTTGGCCAAACTTGGAACGAATATTCAATATGCTCAAATGTAAACATTGGCGGAGTTTGGGGAAAATAGACTTGACATTTGGGAGTTGTAGTTGCTGGGATTTATAGTTCACCTACAATCAAAGAGCACTCTGAACCCCACCAACAATAGAATTGGGCCAAACCTCCCACACAGAACCCCCACAGCAACGCGTGGCAGGGGATGGCTAGTAATAAATAAATAAGAAAGAGCAGGAACCAAAGCAAAAAAACTATATATCTGTATCTATATACCTCAACCAATGATAGAATTGGGCCAGACTTCCCCCATGACCAACAGGCAATACTGTGTTTTCTAATGGTCCTTGGTGACCCCTCTGACACCTTCTCATGACCCCCCAAGGGGTCCCGACACCCAGGTTGAGAAACACTGGTGTAGAGGCATCTCTCGTATATCTGAGATATATTTAATCATATTGGAAGGTGTTTAAGCTTTTCTTTAAATATTTTTGTATTAAAATACAAAACAAAACAGTGGAGTTTCGAGCGTTGGCGTCTCCCAGTTTGGTAATATGTATTCTAATAGATGTAACACTACTAGGTTGTGTCACTCGCAATCCGCATCAATTCTTATGGAGATTCTTCTCTTTCCCTCTCCAGATTTACTACTAAGAGGAATTTTACCTTCTGCGCCAAACCAGAGGAAGAATGGGTGCAAAGCCACATTAAGTTCCTGGATGCCAAACGCACTCCTCCACCCAAGCCAAAGGGTACATTTGACAAGCTCTCCCAAGACCCCACGTCGGCTCCAAATGTGGGTTATACTCACCCCATCCAAACGTCAACAGGATTGCCTTTGAGGACAACAAGCGTTCCCATGCGCTCGGGAGCAAATGCCACCTCGTTTGGTCCATCTCCTGCTGTCGAAAATGGAGACGTTATCACACTTGAATCGGATACAAGTGGAACTGCGGCAACTCCAACTACAGACAGGGCACAAAGATTTGCAGAGGATGTCACTCCCAATGAGAAAGATCCAACACATCACTCCGGGACTGTAGGAGCTACTAGCAGTAGATCCGATCATCTAAATCCCATGAGGTCTTCCATTTCACCCACTTTCAATCTGGTTGGGAAAGGCGATGTGCCTCCTACTCCGTTGACTACATTCCCAGTGTCTCCCAGTCTGTCCGCTTCAGTTCCGGACAATGTTGAGCAGCAAAGGAAAGCTGTCACAGAAAGCAACATTAAAGATGCGACAAGGTATTCATCTGTTGCTTTTGTAGGCACATCGAGAACCTCTTTTTTAACAGAAGCCAACAAAGATGTTTCTCCTGAACCACCAATTTCTCAGCCGACTTCAAGGCCTCACCATGGAAATGGTCACCAAAGGAGTCAAGTGGAGGTAACATCTTCCAAACCAGATGAGACTTCCACCTTGTTGTCTGGGTACCGGACTCACATCTTCTCCTTGACGGCTGTTGGCATTCTCTCCGTTGCTTCCATTTTTGTCGGGTGGGTTTGGTTGAAACGGCGTATCCCAACAACCATTGTGCCCAAGGAACAAGTGCAAAGCCTGCTGTACAACTCATCGGGCTCTCAAGAGGACACATATGCCATGCAGACTATTTGAACTACTTTGGGGATTTCTTCTTCTGACAAACTGTGGTTAGCCAGAGGACACTGGGCAGGTGGCATTCCCACTGAAGTTGTGCCAGAACATTCCACAGATATATGAAACCTTTTTCCTAGTTTCAACAGACCTCAATACCTCTGAGGATGCTTGCCATAGATGCAGGCGAAACGTCAGGAGAGAATGCCTCTAGAACATGGCCATATAGCCTGAAAAAACCTACAACAACCCAGTGATTCCGGCCATGAAAGCCTTCGACAATACATTGTGCCAGAATGGTTTGCACAACAAAACATGTATCAACGGATGGACCATGTCTTGAGAAGCCTTAGTCTCTCGTGGCAGATTAATGCCATGATACTATGGACTTCAAAGTGGGAGGTGGTCTTTCATATGGAACCATGAGCCATCGCTACAGAAAAGAGAGGTTAACTTTGTCTTAGTTTGTGTATGTTTGTGTTTGTGTGTGTATGAGAGAGAGAGAGATAGAGATAATTCCAATCAGAATTCGATGTGTCCAAATGTTTTGGCCAAGTAGCCAAAATGATCGGGAGAGAGGGATTCAGGAACTGAATCATTTCGGTTTCCGAGAAGGGCAGAGTTTGCTCTGTCCAAGCAGTTCAAATAGAACGGTTGAGCGGATGGATTGGGAGTGAGATCCTGAGATCCGTCCACTTTGTTGGAGACTTTTGAGAACTGGGTCAGTCCAGACACGCAAATCACTCCACATGTAAGTGTTAAGGGACAATGCTGAGATCCACCCAACGGGATTAACAGGGACATACACAACACAGACCCAAGACATTTTGCTGCCTGAGGTGCCCCAACTGCCCCATTCCACATGCCAAAACTGACTGGTTGAACCATACTTTAGTACTGGCCTAAGGGCATTACCATACTTGAGAGTAGTAGGCCAGCTGATGGGCCTGGGATGCCAATAATCAAGGCAACTACACCACTGTTTTTCTAGGCATGCATCCAGAAGATGCATGAAATAGCTAAGTTTGTGAAATGATTTCTAGTTTCCAAATCTTACTTACTTACTTTTTTACTTAGGCGATCCCTCGCTTTCTGAAGATGATTGTCTTCCAACATTCTTGTGGGTCCGTATGTGGCTGTGGAGCCCTCTTCTTGCTCTGCATCTTCTACCGCAGTGAGGGCATTGGTTTCCAGGTGGAAGGCGGTCTCGGTCGGGGTTGGCTTGACACGCCTTCCTCTTGGCACGCTTCTCCCTTTCGCCCTCCATTCGTGCCTCTTCAAATTCTGCAGCACCGCTGGTCACAGCTAACCTCCAGCTGGAGCGGTCAAGGGCCAGGGCTTTCCAGTTCTCAGTGTCTATGCCAGAATTTGTAAGGTTGGCTTTGAGCCCATCTTTAAACCTCTTTTCCTGCCCACCAACATTCCGTTTTCTGTTATTGAGTTCGGAGTAGAGCAACTGCTTTGGGAGACGGTGGTCAGGCATCTGGACAGCAGAGTTGATGGCGGAGGACCATCGCTTCAATGCTGGTGGTCTTTGCTTCTTCCAGCATGCTGAGGTTTGTCCACCTGTCTTCCCAAGAGATTTGCAGGATTTTCCGGAGGCAGCGCTGATGGAATCGTTCCAGGAGTTGCATGTGATGTCTGTAGACAGTCCACATCTCACAGGCATATAGCAAGGTTAGGAGGACAATAGCTTTATAAACAAGCACCTTGGTCTCCCTACGGATGTCCCGATCCTCAAACACTCTCTGCTTCATTCGGAAGAACAGTTAAGGGAATGGATTGGGAGTGAGATCCGTCCAGTTTGTTGGAGACTTTTGAGAGCTGGGTTAGTCCAGATACGCAAATCACTCCATATGTTAAGGGACAACGCTGAGATCCACCCAAAGGTATTAACAGGGACATACACAACACAGACCCAAGACATTTTGCTGCCTGAGGTGCCCCAACTGCCCCATTCCACATGCAGAAGCTGACTGGTTGAAAGGCCTAAGGGCATTACCACACTTGAGAGTAATAGGCCAGTTGATGCCAATAATCAAGGCAACTACATCACTGTTTTTCTAGGCATGCATCCAGAAGATGATGCCAACTGAAATAGCTAAGTTTGTGAAATGATTTCTAGTTTCCAAATCACAACCTCGTGCTGGATAGTAAGTGTCTCAGAAGCAAGCAAAATACAGCAGTCCTTTCACAGCAAAAGCACACTTCAGCCCGTCTATCAGCAGAGTCCAGCTGCTAACATCTGACCTTATCTACACGCTGTTTAGTAAACTCACAGATTCAGGTTTTCATCCAAAATATCTTCACCATTGCAATATATACAAATGTACAATTCGGGTATGCAGATCCACTTTCAGGCTTGTCCTTACAACTGATCAGATCCTCAGGGAGTCACATACAGAATTAGACAGATACTCACAATGAGTCATGGAGGAGAGAGAAAGGTGGAACATTTCATCCTCCTTTTATAGCCACCTGCTGATAGGTCATCAATAAGGGACAATGGCTGATGCAAGCCCTTTGCAATCACCCTCACATGGTCATGACGCAGCCATTACCACACTCCTTTAGGTATTGCATCATGACATTCACGGTCATTACCCAGGTGGTATCAATATTCCACATGTTCATCAAACAGTATTTTTATAACGTAGGTGGAGGTTAAGATCACCAGAAACAAACCCATAAGGGCATTAGAGGTGTCCAATTTACTATCCACCTCCCAAGATCTAAGTATATCTGTCCCTTTCTGTTGTTGAAGGCAGGGGCGGCTCGTCCATTACGCGAGCTAAGCGGTCGCAGAACACTTTTTTTTGCCAGGGGCGCAGAGGCGCCTCTGTAAATGCCCCTCGACCACCACTTGAGGGGCACCCCCTCAGCTCACAACAGCCCTAGCAGTCCGGGGGGAGCCTCGGCTTTCTTGCCTCGCTGCCGGGCGATGCTCTTCCCAAAGGGGCCGGGCCCTTGAGCCTCGCCTAGCCCCTCTCGTTCCTGCTCCACCCGGCCACCGAGTGCGCGAGCAGAGTGGGTGCTCAATCGTTCTCCGTGTTCGATCCCTTCCCCATGACCGGCTCCCTTTCCCGATCCCCCGGCGCTCCACCCGCCTCCTCTCCTCTCCCCAATCCGCGGATGGGCCAAGGGGCGGAGCCGTCGCGCCTGGCCCGCTTCGGGTCCAGAGGCATGTCTGAAGACCCCAGCGTGCGCACCAAAAGTCGCCTCTTCTCCTGACTTTCTCTTCAGCCATTGGGACCGAGAGAGAGAGAGAGAGAGAGAGAGAGAGAGCCCCTCCGGGTGGAGGTATCTCCCACCTCCGCTCTCGCCTTTGTTTTTGCGCCTACCTTCAGGAAAAGTGGGCATCTCCACCTCTCTCTCTCTCTTGGTCCCAATGGCTGAGGAGAAAGTCAGGAGAAGAGGTGACTTTTGGTGCACACGCCGGGGTCTTCAGGCACGCCTCCGGACCCAAAGCGGGCCGGGCAAGGGAGCAAGTGCGGCAAGTGTAGTTACTGGGATGTCTAGTTCACCTACAATCAAAGAGCATTCTGAACTCCACCAATGATGGAATTGAACCAAATATGGCACACAGAACTCCCACGATGAACAGAAAAAATATATCAATGATTGGTTGGGGGGGGGGGGTGCGCCAAAATACTGTTTGCTTACCGTTGAAAATTACCTAGGGCCGCCTCTGGTTGAAGGACTGGAAGAGGGTGCTCCATCTTCTCAGACCAATGGACCACCATCTCCATAGGTAGATGGCATTTCCAACAATGGCAACACATGCATGCAGAAGATGTACGATGCAGGCAGAGCTAATGATTCCCAACAACAGATGTATTGCACATTGGGGTTGTACATTATGTGCTGTTAGCGGTGTTTGCTTGTTATACATCATGCATTGTAGCTGCGCATTTCACCATGCTATCTAGTCATGTGGTACAGTGTTGCTATTCTGCACAGGGATTGCACAGTGCTGGAATCCAGCAGGATTCTTGTTACAGGAGTTTGCCTTGGACTTGAAAATAAATGTACCGTTTGCTTTGTGGCTGAGCCAGGAAGAAAGCATTGCAATGTTATGTCGGAATCAGATGACCCAAAATGATGCACCTTTTGTATGTACTTATGCACTTTTGTTGTCTACCCCTTGCCGTTTTCTTGATGTGTTTTCAATTTCAGATTGCCCCGTTGTTGATTTATATTTTATTAAAAAAAAGAGTAACAAACCAATTCTGAACTTGTGTCATCCTTTGCAAGTGCAAATCGGAATTAGGACACCCAACCAAATGGAACGGTCCAAACTGGACTATTGCAATGCGTTCTACGTGGGGTTGCCCTTGAAGACGGCCTGGAAGTTTGGACTGGTACAACGGTCGGCAGCCAGGATCCTTACTGGAGCAAACTATAGGGAGCATACAACACACCTATTATAACAGCTTCATTGGCTGCTGATAAGTTGCCGAAGGTGTTTAGAGTGGCTTGTAGGTCTTTTTCTGAATGCGCACAGATGACATTGTCATTAGTATACTGGAGTTCTATAACAGATGTTGTTGTAACCTTGGTTTTGGCTTTCAGTCTGCTGAGGTTGAATAGCTTGCCATCTGTCTGATAGATGATTTCCACTCCGGTGGGAAGCTTCCTATCAACAAGATGAAGTACTTACTTACTTAGGCGATCCCTCGCTTTCCGAGGATGATTGTCTTCCAATATTCTTGTGGGTCCGTATGTGGCTGTGGAGCCCTATTCTTGCTCTGCATCTTCTTCCGCAGTGAGGGCATTGGTTTCCAGGTGGAAGGCGGTCTCGGCCGGGGTTGGCTTGACGCGCCTTCCTCTTGGCACGTTTCTCTTTTTCACCCTCCACTCGTGCCTCCTCAAATTCTGCAGCACTGCTGGTCACAGCTGACCTCCAGCTGGAGCGGTCAGGGGCCAGGGCTTCCCAGTTCTCAGTGTCTATGCCAGAGTTTTTAAGGTTGGCTTTGAGCCCATCTTTAAATCTCTTTTCCTGTCCACCAACATTCCGTTTTCTGTTCTTGAGTTCGGAGTAGAGCAGCTGCTTTGGGAGATGGTGGTCGGGCATCCGGACAACATGGCCGGTCCAGTGGAGTTGGTGGCGGAGGACCATCGCTTCAATGCTGGTGGTCTTTCCTTCTTCCAGCACGCTGACGTTTGTCCGCTTGTCTTCCCAAGAGATTTGCAGGATTTTCCGGAGGCAGCGCTGATGGAATCGTTCCAGGAGTTGCATGTGACGTCTGTAGACAGTCCACGTCTCACAGGCATAGAGCAGGGTTGGGAGGACAATAGCTTTATAGACAAGCACCTTGGTATCCCTATGGATGTCTCGGTCCTCAAACACTCTCTGCTTCATTCGGAAAAATGTTGCGCTCGCAGAGCTCAGGCGGTGTTGTATTTCGGTGTCAATGTTGACTTTGGTGGAGAGGTGGCTGCCAAGGTAGCGGAAATGATCAACATTTTCTAATGTTACACCTTTAAGCAGTATCACTGGCATTGGAAAGGGGTTGGCTGGTGACTGCTGGAAGAGCACTTCGGTTTTCTCGATGTTCAGTGACAGGCCGAGTTTCTCGTATGCTTCTGCAAAGGTGTTTAGAGTGGCTTGTAGATCTTCTTCTGAATGCGCACAGATGACGTTGTCATCAGCATACTGGAGTTCTATAACAGATGTTGTTGTAACCTTGGTTTTGGCTTTCAGTCTGCTGAGGTTGAATAGCTTGCCATCTGTCCGATAGATGATTTCCACTCTGGTGGGAAGCTTCCCATCAACAAGGTGAAGTATCATAGCGATGAAGATGGAGAATAGAGTTGGGGCAATAACACATACTGGGATATTCACGCATTATTCACCAATACATCACACAGTCCTAGACACTTGGGAAGTGTCCGACATGTGATCCAATTCAACAGCCTGCTGAGGACATATCTTGTTGTGTTTCAAATAATAATAACAACAATAACAACAACTTTGGGAGACTCTCCTCTCTCTCACTTTCCTCCAACGGTGACGGGGAAGCCGCAAGAGGGTGAGGGCAATGGTCCTTCCTTCCTTCCTTCCTTCCTTCCTTCCTTCCTTCCTTCCTTCCTTCTCTCCATCGATGGAGAGAAGGACTAATAACTGTGCCATTGCTCTCAGTCCACAGGAAGTGGGTCAGGGAAAACCTTTAATGAACATGCCTTGTAGTATGTAATGCATCCATATATTTATAGGCTTCATTGATTTATTTATTTATTTTGCTTATATACCGCAGTTCTCAGCCCGGGGGCGACTCACAGCGGTGTACAACATAGAAACAGGTTCAAATTCAAGACACAATCTAAAATAATCAATCTAGCATTAACCAAAAACATCATCATCAAAAACATCATCAATAATACAAAAGCCATTCCACGTCGTCTCATCGTCTAAACCACAATCCAGTATCATTTTCCGTTGTTCCATTCCTGTCGTCATTACCAATTATTGCACTTCTTGTTCGAACGCTTTCTTGAACAGCCAGGTCTTTAATTTCCTGCGGAATATCAACAGGGAAGGGGCCTGTCTGATGTCCACAGCAGAGGAGCCACCACCGAGAAGGCCCTATCTCTCATCCCCGCCAGGCGTGCCTGTGAGGCAGGCAGGATCGAGAGCAGGGCCTCTGCGGATGATCTCAAAGTCCTGGTGGGCTCATAGGTCGAGATGCGGTCGGAAAGGTATCTTGGGCCGGAACCGTTTAGGGCTTTATAGGCCAACGCCAGCACCTTGAATTGAGCCCGGTAGCAAATCGGCAGCCAGTGGAGCTGGTACAACAAGGGTGTTGTATACTCCCTGCGTCCCGCTCCTGTTAGTAACATGGCTGCCGCACGTTGGACCAATTGAAGCTTCCGGGCCGTCTTCAAGGGCAACCCCATGTAGAGAGTGTTGCAGTAGTCTAAGCGGGATGTAACCAGAGCGTGGACTACCGTGGCCAAGTCAGACTTCCCGAGGTACGGGTGCACCTGGCGCACGAGCCTAAGCTGTGCAAATGCTCCCCTGGTCACCGCCAAGACCTGGGGTTCCAGGCTCAGCGATGAGTCCAGGGTCACACCCAAGCTGCGAACCTGCGTCTTCAAGGGGAGTGCGACCCCATCCAGCACGGGCTGTAACCCTATGCCCTGTTCGGCCTTGCGACTGACCAGGAGTACCTCTGTCTTGTCTGGATTCAGGCTGATTGCACCTTCTCTTCTAAAGATTATTATTATTATTATTATTATTATTTTACTGACATAGTGTGTCACAGCAAATGAGATATGTATATGCTGGATTTCATATCACAAACTGAACATTTTCCAAGCGTCTAGGACTGTGTGATGTATTATGATATGTATTATATAGGAAAGAGATTGAAAGATGGGCTGAAAGCCAACCTTAAAAACTGTGGCATAGACACTGAGAACTGGGAAGCCTTGGCCCTTGAGTGTGCCACTTGGAGGTCAGCTGTGACCAGCAGTGCTGTGGAGTTTGACGAGGCACGAATGGAGGGCAAAAGAGAGAAACGTGCCAAGAGGAAGGCACGTCAAGCCAACCCCGACCGGGACTGCCTTCCACCTGGAAACCAATGCCCTCACTGTGGGAGAAGATGCAGATCAAGAAGACGGCTACACAGTCATCACGGACCCACACACAGAAACCGACCTTGGTGGACCATCATCCTTGGACCACGAGGGATCACCTAAGTTATTTATTTATTCATTTTATCATGTCATCAGCATCCAGAAATTTGTATTACATTTTTAACAAAGACAAACAAACAGACAAAACACAGAATTTGCAAACTTGGAAGTTGATTAAATGTCCTTTGACCAGTATCTGGCCCCTTGGAGTGCCTCTGGTGTTGCTGCAAGAAAGTCCTCCATTGTGCATGTGGCAGGGCTCAGGGTGCATTGCAGCAGGTGGTCAGTGGTTGGCTCTTCTCCACACTCGCATGTTGTGGATTCCACTTTGTGGCCCCATTTCTTGAGGTTGGCTCTGCATCTCATGGTGCCACAGCGCAGTCTGTTCAGCACCTTCCAAGTCGCCCAGTTTTCTGTGTGCCCAGGAGGGAGTCTCTCATTTGGTATCAGCCATTGGTTGAGGTTCTGGGTTTGAGCCTGCCACTTTTGGACTCTCACTTGCTGGGGTGTTCCAGCAAGTGTCTCTGTAGATCTTAGAAAACTATGTCTTGATTTAAGTCGTTGACGTGCTGGCTGATACCCAAACAGGGGATGAGCTGGAGATGTCACTGCCTTGGTCCTTTCACTATTGGCTGCTACTTCCCGGCGGATGTCAGGTGGTGCAAAACCAGCTAAGCAGTGTAATTTCTCCAGCGGTGTAGGGCGCAGACAACTCATGGTAATGCGGCATGCCTCATGAAGAGCTACATCCACTTTTTTAGTGTGGTGAGATGTGTTCCACACTGGGCATGCATACTCAGCAGCAGAGTAGCATAGTGCAAGGGCAGATGTCTTCACTGTGTCTGGTTGTGATCCCCAGGTTGTGCCAGTCAGCTTTCGTAAGATATTGTTTCTAGCGCCTACTTTTTGTTTGATGTTCAGGCAGTGCTTCTTGTAGGTCAGAGACGGTCCAGAGTGACTCTCAGGTAGTTGGGTGTGCTGCAATGCTCCAGTGGGATTCCTTCCCAGGTAATGATCCTCAGAGCTCGGGATGCTTGTCTGTTCTTAAGGTGAAAGGCACATGTCTGTGATTTAGATGGATTAGGGATCAGCTGGTTTTCCCTGGAATAGGCAGTAAGAGCACCTAGAGCTTCGGAGAGCTTCTGTTCAACCATCTCAAAGCTCCTTGCTTGAGCAGTAATGGCACCATTACTATCGCCTAAGTAAGTAAGTAAGTAAGTAAGTATTACTTGGCAAGGAAACTAGTCCAATGTGGGCTAGGCAAAACTACGGTGAGGTGGATCTGTAATTGGTTAAATGGACGAACCCAGAGGGTGATTCTCCCCAAGGCTTCCTCTTCATCCTGGAAAGAAGTGACGAGTGGAGTGCCATCAGGAGGGTTCCGTCCTGGGCCCGGTCCTGTTCAACATCTTTATTAATGACTTAGATGAAGGGTTAGAAGGCAGGATCATCAAGTTTGCAGACGACACCAAATTGGGAGGGAGAGCCAAGACTCCAGAGGACAGGAGCAGGATTCAAAACGATCTTGACAGATTAGAGAGATGAATGGCCAAAACTAACACAATGAAGTTCAACAGGGACAAATGCAAGATACTCCACTTTGGCAGGAAGAACGAAATGCAAAGATACAGAATGGGGGACGATGATGCCTGGCTCGAGAGCAGTATGTGTGAAAAAGATCTTGGAGTCCTCGTGGACAACAAGTTAAACATGAGCCAACAATGTGATGTGGCGGCAAAAAAAGCCAATGGGATTTTGGCCTGCATCAATAGGAGCATAGTGTCTAGATCCAGGGAAGTCATGCTCCCCATGCTCTATTCTGCTCTGGTTAGACCACACCTGGAATATTGTGTCCAATTCTGGGCACCACAATTCAAGAGAAATATTGACAAGCTGGAATGTGTCCAGAGGAGGGCGACTAAAATGATAAAAGGTCTGGAGAACAAGCCCTATGAGGAGCGGCTAAAGGAGCTGGGCATGTTTAGCCTGAAGAAGAGAAGGCTGAGAGGGGATATGATAGCCATGTATAAATATGTGAGAGGAAGCCACAGGGAGGAGGGAGCAAGCTTGTTTTCTGCTTCCTTGGAGACTAGGACGCGGAACAATGGCTTCAAACTACAAGAGAGGAGATTCCATCTGAACATGAGGAACTTCCTGACTGTGAGAGCCGTTCAGCAGTGGAACTCTCTGCCCTGGAGTGTGGCGGAGGCTCCTTCTTTGGAAGCTTTTAAACAGAGGCTGGATGGCCATCTGTCAGGGGTGATTTGAATGCAATATTCCTGCTTCTTGGCAGAATAGGGTTGGACTGGATGGCCCATGAGGTCTCTTCCAACTCTTTGATTCTATGAAATCATCATCATCTTCATCTTTCCAACATGAGAGTCAAGTCTAGTTTCACTTCTTGAGAGGAGACCAATTGTGTGGGCAGATATAGAGACTCTTCGCTCATGAGCCGCTGGACATTTTTCCTAGGAAATGAGAAGTGAGACCTTCTGTTTTCACTGAAAGTGACATTTGGTGACATTTCCATTGAAGCGCGGCTCCACCGTGGGTAGAAGATGTTTGGGATATTCTCCGAAATGTCAGGTGGGAGGGAAAAGAGAACACTGTCCGGTATATTAATGGCCGGAGTCGGTCCAAAGAGACACACGATCCAGCTTCATCTTAGAAGGAAGAGAAAGGAAAGAGAGAGAAGACACCCGCCATGGCCGCTCTGAAGACAGCTCTCGTCATCGCCTTCATCCTGGCTCTTTCTTATCAACACATCGCAGGTCAGTGAGAGGCATTTCCCTCTAATAGGAAAAATGCTAGGATACCTATGATTTATAAAGTACTAGCCATCCCCTGCCAGGTGTTGCTGTGGCCCAGTCTGGTGATCTGGAAAATAAAATAATGAGAAAGTGTTGGTTTCTAATATATATAATTCCTTTCTGCTTGTGCGTAAACAGTATTTTTTTGCTGTTTCTTTGTCAGTGTTGATGTGGAGAGTGTCTGGTTTGCCTACTCTGGAACATGCAATATATGATTGTCCTTCTTTAGGGGTCATTTTCAGATCTATGATACTATATCTCACTCTCTGTGAATCCTATCTATCTATCTATCTATCTATCTATCTATCTATCTATCTTCTTATCTATCTCTATCTATCTATCTATCTATCTATCTATCTATCTTCCTATCTATCTATCTATCTATCTATCTATCTATCTATCTGTCTGTCTTCCTATCTATCTTTCTTTCTATCTATCTATCTATCTATCTATCTATCTATCTATCTACCTATCTATCTATCTATCTATCTTCCTATCTATCTATCTATCTATCTATCTATCTATCTATCTATCTATCTATCTATCTATCTATCTCTATCTATAATCTATCTTCCTATCTATCTTCCTATCTATCTATCTATCTATCTATCTATCTATCTATCTATCTATCTATCTATCTTCCTATCTATCTATCTATCTATCTATCTATCTATCTATCTATCTATCTATCTATCTTCCTATCTTCCTATCTGTCTTCCTGTCTGTCTGTCTGTCTATCTATCTATCTATCTATCTATCTATCTATCTATCTATCTTCCTATCTCTCTACCTACCTCTATCTATCTATCTATCTATCTATCTTCCTATCTATCTATATCTATCTATCTATCTATCTATCTATCTATCTATCTATCTATCTATCTATCTTCCTATCTATCTATCTTCCTATCTATCTATCTATCTATCTATCTATCTATCTATCTTCCTATCTATCTTCCTATCTATCTTCCTATCTATCTATCTATCTATCTATCTATCTATCTATCTATCTATCTATCTATCCATCCATCCATCCATCTATCTCTATCTCTATCTATCTATCTATCTATCTATCTATCTATCTATCTATCTATCTATCTTCCTATCTATCTATCTATATCTATCTATCTATCTATCTATCTATCTATCTATCTATCGATCGATCGATCGATCTTCCTATCTATCTTCCTATCTTCCTATCTATCTATCTATCTATCTATCTATCTATCTATCCATCCATCCATCCATCCATCCATCCATCCATCTCTATCTATCTATCTATCTATCTATCTATCTATCTATCTATCGTCTATCTATATGGCTGGATGGCTCTTTGTCAGGAGGGCTTTGTTTACGTTTTCTTGCCCTGATGAAGGAAGTTGGACTGGATGGCCTTAAATATTTTTTGTTGGTCATGGGGGTTCTGTGTGGGAAGTTTGCCCCAATTCTGTAGTTCAGTTGGTTCAGAATGCTCTTTGATTGTAAGTGAACTATAAATCCCAGTAACTACAACTCCTAAATGTCAAGGTCTGTTTTCCCCAAACTCCATCTGTGTTCATATTTGGGCATATGGAATATTCATGCCAAGTTTGGTCCAGACCCATCCTTGTTTGAGTACACAGTGCCCTCTGGATGTAGGTGAACTACTACTCCCAAACTCAAGGCCAATGCCCACCAGTCCCTTATACTGTTTTATGTTGGTCATGGGAGTCATGTGTGCCACGTTTGGTTCAATTCCATCATTCCCTTCTCACCTCTCAGGGGACTCAGGGCGGATTACAATGTACATATACATGGCAAACATTCAATGCCATAGATACACAACATATATGGACAGACATAGAGGCAATTTCACATTCCAGCTTTTCTTGATGGTATTTTGGCCACCAGGGGAGATGTCTCTTCACCAACCATTTGTGACACAGATGGAGTACTTCCTTGTTCTTTGCATGCTTGCTGGAGATTTTTATGACCTCATAAATTAAATTAATTTCCCTCCCCGCATAAGCGGTACCTAAATTTCCTACTTGACAGATATCACAGTCTTTCGGGCTGCAAAGATCGACAGCAAGCTACACAAAATTGGTCAGAAGCTCACTCCGACCCGGGCTGGCTTCAAACTCATGACCTTGTGGTCAATAGTGATCTTAATGCGGCTGACTCCCAGCTAACTGCGCCACAGTCTGGGTGCTTGATATATAGGCGTAGACCTTGCTATATGGGAGTTGTAGTTGCTGGGATTTATAGTTCACCTACAATCAAAGAGCTTTCTGGCCACTTGGAGTGCTTCTGGTGTTGCTGCAAGAAGGTCCTCCATTGTGCATCATGTGGCAGGGCTCAGGTTGCATTGCAGCAGGTGGTCAGTGGTTTGCTCTTCTCCACACTCGAATGTCGAGGATTCCACTTTGTGGCCCCATTTCTTGAGGTTGGCTCTGCATCTCGTGGTGCCAGAGCGCAGTCTGTTCAGTGCCTTCCAAGTCGCCCAGTCTTCTGTGTGCCCAGGGGGGAGTCTCTCATTTGGTATCAGCCATTGGTTGAGGTTCTGGGTTTGAGCCTGCCACTTTTGGATTCTCGCTTGCTGAGGTGTTCCGGTGAGTGTCGCTGTAGATCTTAGAAAACTATGTCTAGATTTAAGTCGTTGACATGCTGGCTGATACCCAAACAGGGGATGAGCTGGAGATGTCTCTGCCTTGGTCCTTTCACTACTGGCTGCTACTTCCCGGCGGATGTCAGGTGGTGCAATACTGACTAAACAGTGTAATTTCTCCAGTGGTGTGGGGCGCAGACACCCTGTGATAATGCGGCATGTCTCATTAAGAGCCACATCCACTGTTTTAGTGTGGTGAGATGTGTTCCACACTGGGCATGCATGCTCAGCAGCAGAGTAGCATAGCGCAAGGGCAGATGTCTTCACTGTGTCTGGTTGTGATCCCCAGGTTGTGCCAGTCAGCTTTCGTATGATATTGTTTCTAGCACCCACTTTTTCCTTGATGTTCAGGCAGTGCTTCTTGTAGGTCAGGGCACGGTCCAGAGTGACTCCCAGGGATTTGGGTGCACTGCAATGCTCCAGTGGGATTCCTTCCCAGGTCATCCTCAGAGCTCGGGATGCGTGTCTGTTCTTGAGAGGAAAGGCACATGTCTGTGTTTTAGATGGATTAGGGATCACCTGGTTTTCCCTGTAATAGGCAGTAAGAGCACCTAGAGCTTCGGAGAGCTTCTGTTCTACCGTCTCAAAGCTCCCTGCTTGAGCAGTAATGGCATGATCATCAGCATAGATGAAACTCTCTGTCCCTTCTGGTGGCTGGTCATTTGTGTAGTATAGTGCAATATAGTAATATACATAATATTGATATTGTACAATGCTAATAATATAATATATTGTATGAAAATATATCTTGTAAGCCGCTCTGAGTCCCCTTTGGGGTGAGAAGGGTGGCATATAAATGCCGCAAACAAACAAACAAATAAATAAAGTGGTATTGACAGGTTCTAACTGGGGTGCAAAAGACCCCCACTCCAGACAAGTTGAAAAATTCCAACTGGTTAGAGAAAGTAAAATATAGATGTTGATGTGTGGAATTAGCTTTTGACCTCCCAACTTAGACTTATTGACCCATAACTCTCCTTTCAGCTGCAATTTTAAGATTCAACTAAAAGAGAGAGCAATGTTTACAACAGATGGGCCACCAACAAAAAAGCTCTCCAAAGGAGGAAACAAACCAAATAAACCTTGGCCAAGATCCTACCATGATGTCTACTTGTTGCAACTTGATGGCTCCATAGCTACATTGCAGAAACACAACAAAAGTGAATTGTGCAATTGTGCAAAAGGGCTGTGAGGTTCGTTCTCGAGTTTTGTGTTTGGACACGTCTTGAGGATTGCGCAATGTATATTATTGCCATTCTTGATCAGACTGTGATACATCAATCAGCTTTGCCATTGCGTCATGGAAATGTGTATGTTGCAATCTCATGGCAGCCTGTTGTTGTTGTTGTTCTGCGCTTTCGAGTCATTTCCAACTTGTAGCGACCCCAAACGGAACTCAGTTGTATGTTTTCTTGGTGAGATGAGCTCCAGATTAGATTGTCTTCTTCTGACGCTGAGGGAGTGTGACCTGCCCAAGGTTCCCTACTGGGTTTCCAAAGCAGAGCAGCAATTCAGACCTTGGTCTCCGGAGTCCAACACACAAAACCACATTGAATCTCGAACAGGCATGACATAACTCAGTACAATTTTGGGCACAGCTAAGGCTATCTGACAGTTCTATCCTCTTTTCCTTCTCTCTTGTAGTAGCAGTAGTAGTAGTAGTAGTAGTTTGCATGCTGGTCGCTTCTGTGTGGTCGTGCCATTACTGCTCAAGCAGGGAGCTTTGAGACTGTAGAACAGAAGCTCTCCGAAGCTCTAGGTGCTCTTACTGCCTACTACAGGGAAAACCAACTGATCCCTAATCCATCCAAAACACAGACATGTGCCTTTCATCTCAAGAACAGAGAAGCATCCTGAGCTCTGAAGATCACCTGGGAAGGAATCCCTCTGGAGCATTGCAGCACACCCAAATACCTGGGAGTCACTCTGGACCGTGCTCTGACCTACAAGAAGCACTGCCTGAACATCAAGCAAAAAGTGGGTGCTAGAAACAATATCATAAGAAAGCTGATTGGCACAACCTGGGGATCACAACCAGATACAGTGAAGACATCTGCCCTTGCGCTGTGGTACTCTGCTGCTGAGTATGCATGCCCAGTGTGGAACACATCTCACCACACTAAAACAGTGGATGTGGCTCTTAATGAGACATGCCGCATTATCATGGGGTGTCTGCGCCCTACACCACTGCTTAGCCGGTATTGCACCACCGCCGGGAAGTAGCAGCCAATAGTGAAAGGACCAAGGCAGAGACATCTCCAGCTCATCCCCTGTTTGGGTATCAGCCAGCACGCCAACGACTTAAATCTAGACATAGTTTTCTAAGATCTACAGAGACACTCGCTGGAACACCTCAGCAAGCGAGAGTCCAAATGTGGCAGGCTCAAACCCAGCACCTCAACCAATGGCTGATACCAAATGAGAGACTCCCTCCTGGGCACACAGAGGACTGGGTGACTTGGAAGGCATTGAACAGACTGCGCTCTGGCACCACGAGATGCAGAACCAACCTTCAGAAATGGGGCTACAAAGTGGAATCCTCGACATGCGAGTGTGGAGAAGAGCGAACCACTGACCACCTGCTGCAATGCAACCTGAGCCCTGCCACATGCACAATGGAGGACCTTCTTGCAGCAACACCAGAGGCACTCCAAGTGGCCAGATACTGGTCAAAGGACATTTAACCAGCTACCAAACTCACAAGTTGTGTATTTTTCTGTTTGTTTGCTTTGTTCTGTTAGACTGGCTGCTCTGACACGAGAAATAAATAAAAAAATAGTAGTAGTAGTAGTAGTAGTAGTGTGCTTTCAATTCATTTCCAACTTGCAGTGACCCAAAGCAGAACTTGATTGTAAGGTTCCTTGATGGGATGAGCTCCAGATTAGATTCCCTTCCTCTGAAACTGAGGGAGTATGACCTGCTCAAGTTTTCCCACTGGGTTTCGAAGGCAGAGCAGCAACACACATTGAATCTCAAACAGACATGATATAACTCAGTTCGACTTTGGACACGCCTAAAGTTACCCGTTTCCATTGCACTTCTGTATTCTAATATTGCCCTCTTTTTCTTCTTGCCTCCTCTCCGTTAGCCATGTGTCCCAGCTGTCCCAAGGAGTGTTGCTTTGGATTTCACTCCGGGAATCCTCTTCGCGCCAGCAACGTCTTATCTTACTACAGGACGGACCCTGAATGCAACCTGGAAGCTGTGGTGTAAGTATAGAAAACGCCTCCTTTCCCCGTAATGTTCAACATTTATTTATCGTGTCAGTATCAACCAGACAATTGTATTACATTTTTAACAAATTTTTAACAAACAGACAAAACACAAAGTTTGCAAGCTTGGTAGTTGATTAAATGTCCTTTGACCAGAATCTGGCCACTTGGAGTGCCTCTGGGGTTGCCGCAAAAAGGTTCTCCATTGTGCATGTGGCAAGGCTCAGGTTGCATTGCAGCCGGTGGTCAGTGGTTTGCTCCTCTCCGCACTCGCATGTCGTGGATTCCACTTTGTGTCCCCATTTCTGAAGGTTGGCTCTGCATCTCGTGGTGGCAGAGCGCAGTCTGTTCAGCGCCGTCCAAGTCGCCCAGTCTTCTGTGTGCCCAGGGGGGAGTCTCTCATTTGGTATCAGCCATTGATAGAGGTTCTGGGTTTGAGCCTGCCACTTTTGGACTCTCGCTTGCTGGGGTGTTCCAGCGAGTTTCTCTGTAGATCAGGGGTCCTCAAACTTTTTAAACCGGGGGCCGGTTCACTGTCCCTCAGACCGATGGAGGGCCGGACTATAGTTTTTTTTAAAAAAAATTAAAGAAATCCTCTGCACATTGCTGATATCTTATTTTGTGTTGTGGAAGGGCCCTTAGAGGGAGGGGGTTCTTTCTTGCTCTCTTTAGGCAGTAGAGAATGGGAAATTTTCCTATTTCTAGTCTGACCAAAAATCTGGCTACCAGTATTTAAAAAACTCTAAAATTATAAGTGTAAATAAAGAACAACACTCAAACACAGGGGAACTCCAGACAAGAAATCAAGGCCAGCTAATCACCTCTCAACAAAGGATTCTCCCTAAAAACTGTCAGGCTATGAAATGGCAATCAAGGTGGCCAATTGAAGCATTCATACCTACCTCCAACAGACAAGAGTTCTTTCTCCCACCCTGGATCTTCCACAATTTTCCTGGTTAAAGGTTTTCCTCTGACATGAAGTCCAGTCGTGTCTGACTCTGGGGTGTGGTGCTCATCTGCATTTCTAAGTCGAAGAGCCGGCATTGTCCGTAGACACCTCCAAGGTCATGTGGCCAGCATGACTGCATGTAGCGCCGGGGCAGCCTACCTTGGCTGGCTCACGCTGTCCATCAGGCCTGACGGATAGCATGTGCCAGCCAACGGAAGGGCACTGTGTGTGTGTGGGGGGGGGGGGCGCGCTCCTCCTCCGCAGGCCGGATAAGTGCCCTTGGCGGTCTGGAAGTGGCCCGCGGGCCGTAGTTTGGGGACCCCTGCTGTAGATCTTAGAAAACTATGCCTTGATTTAAGTCATTGACATGCTGGCTGATACCCAAACAGGGGATGAGCTGGAGATGTCTCTGCCTTGGTCCTTTTACTATTGGCTGCTACTTCCCGGCGGATGTCAGGTGGTGCAATACCGGCTAAATAGTGTAATTTCCCCAGTGGTGTAGGGCACAGGCACCCCGTGATAATGCGGCATGTCTCATTAAGAGCCACATCCACTGTTTTAGCGTGGTGTGTTCCACACTGGGCATGCATACTCTGCAGCAGAGTAGCATAGCGCAAGGGCGGATGTCTTCACTGTGTCTGGTTGTGATCCCCAGGTTGTGCCAGTCAGCTTTCGTATGATATTGTTTTTAGCACCCACTTTTTGCTTGATGTTCAGGCAGTGCTTCTGTTCAACAAAGGAAGGTCTAATTTGGAGAGAGCAGGTGTCATGAATAACGTTTCAATAACTTTAAAGCATAGGTTCTTTTTATTGCAATTTCCAGTGTGAGAGGGTACATCAGATTACAGAAAAACATTTAGACAAAGAATGACATTATACACATTATTTGCAACGACATTGGATTCACAATTACATGGTTCACAAACAGACAAAGGAGAGGGTTGTTGTAGGTTTTTTCGGGCTATATGGCCATGGTCTAGAGGCATTCTCTCCTGACGTTTCACCTGCATGTATGGCAAGCATCCTCAGAGGTGAGTGAGGTCTGTTGGAACTAGGAAAGTGGGTTTATATATCTGTGGAATGACCCGGGTGGGACAAAGGACTCTTGTCTGCTGGAGCGAGGTGTGAATGTTTCAGCTGACCACCTTGATTAGCATTTGATGACCTAACAGTGCCTGGAGCAATCTTTTGTTGAGGGGTGATTAGATGTCCTTGTTTGTTTCCTCTCTGTTGTTGTGCTGTTGTAATTTTCCATGTTCCTGGTTTGAAAGTGTTATTTCCTGTTTAATTGTGCAGTCTTTACTTCGAAAGTAGTTGTTATAATCCAGAAACTTTGTTTTTGTGGCTGCCACAAACTCTGTTGAAGTGGTTGAGACGTGATGAGATACTCATTGACAAACTAGAGCAAAACGTGCTGTAGGATGTCACGTAAAAACAGAGTTTTGGGAGTTTAGTAAACTTTCCCCATGTTTTCATGACAGAACCAATTAGGAAATGACATTTGCAATCCAGGGACAAAAATCGTGTTAGTTAGTGTTATGTGAAACCACGGATAATAACCAAATGCATTAAATTTTCTGTCTTTTGGTCCCAACATACTATAGAGTTGCATTGAAGAACCTTGAGGTTCTTCAATGGTAGTGTTGGCACATATAATCCAGTTCAAAGCAGATTATGTGGACTTTCTGATTTGATAATCTGGATTATATGGCAGTCTAGAAGGAGCCTTAGAAGGCATCTCCTTCCAAGTTAAAGGTCCTCCAATGCAACCCCAACGCAGGTTGAGATATATGGCTTTTCCACTAATTCTTTGGTGGTGTAATGATTAAACCAATGTTTTTCAACCTGGGGGTTGGGACTCCTGGGGGGTCATGAGGGGATGTCAGAGGAGTCACCAAAAACCATCAGAAAATACAGTATTTTCTGTTGGTCATGGGGTGAAGTTTGGCCCAATTCTATCTTTGGTGTTGGCCATGGGAGTTCTGTGTGCCAAGTTTGATTCAATTCCATCATTGGTGGAGTTCAGAATGCCCTTTGATGGTAGGTGAACTATAAATCCCAGCAACTACAACTCCCCAATGTTAAGGTCTATTTTCCCCAAACTCCACCACTGTTCACAATTGGGCGTATTGAGTCTCCATGCCAAGTTTGGTCCCGATCCATCATTGTTTGAGTCTGCAGTGCTCTCTGGATGTAGGTGAACTACAACTCCAAAACTCAAGGTCAATGCCCATCAAGCCCTTCCAGTATTTTTTGTTGGCCATGGGAGTTCTGTGTGCCAAGCTTGATTCATCACTGGTGGAGTTCAGAATGCCCTTTGATGGTAGGTGAACTATAAATCCCAGCAACTACAGTTCCCCAATGTTAAGGTCTAATTTCCCCAAACTCCACCACTGTTCACAATTGGGCGTATTGAGTATCTATGCCAAGTTTGGTCCCGATCCATCATTGTTTGAGTCTGCAGTGCTCTCTGGATGTAGGTGAACTACAACTCCCAAACTCAAGGTCAATGTCCATCAAGCCCTTCCGGTATTTTCTCTTGACCATGGGAGTTCTGTGTGCCAAGTTTGATTCAATTCCATCGTTGGTGGAGTTCAGAATGCCCTTTGATTGTAGATGAACTATAAATCCCAGCAACTACAACTCCCTAATGTTAAGGTCTAATTTCCCCAAACTCCACCACTGTTCACAATTGGGCGTATTGAGTCTCCATGCCAAGTTTGGTCCCGATCCATCATTGTTTGAGTCTGCACTGCTCTCTGGATTTAGGTGGACTACAACTCCAAAACTCAAGGTCAATGCCCATCAAGCCCTTCCAGTATTTTCTGTTGGCCATGGGAGTTCTGTGTGCCAAGTTTGATTCAATTCCATGGTAAAACACCTGGGTGCCCCTGGACAACGTCCTTGCAGACAGCCAATTCCCTCACACCAGAAGCGACTTGCAGTTTCTCAAGTCGCTCCTCACACGAGAAAAATAATTCCTTTCTACTTTTCTCTTCTAGACTTGTCATGAAGAAAAACAACAAGCCGATCTGTGTGTCGCCGGAAGCGCGTTGGGTGAGAAGACTCTTGCCCAAGTTGCAAGAAACGAAGTAAGAAGGATGCCAAAGAAGCGGAGACGACAGAAAGGAGATCCCAAACGACAACCAAGCTGTGTATTTGGACTCTTCTATTGCGTTCCTTTTGCATTTCATGCTTTTCGCCACTAAGCGGTGAACAAACTCTACTACTGAATAGTTCGAGAGCACTGAAGACAATCTGAGCACTATATTTTCCTCTCTTTTTCCCCTCTGGGAATTGTAGTTTATGGGCAGCTTTATGTATTTTAATCTATAGTTAAAGGGACGGGAGACAATTGGTGGATTGTGTTGAGCGTTGCACTATGACTCTGGAGACCAGGGTTCAAATCCTAGCTCAGCCATGAAAACCCGTTGGGTGACTTTGGGCAAGTCACACTCTCTCAGCCTCAGAGGAAGGTGATACTAAGTGTATAAGCTAAAATAACAAATGCAAAAATAAAGCTCATTGTCTACAATATACATTTCTTGTCTCTGTTGTCATTGCCAACATCCAGGTCTTATAAATGCAACTGTTCTGTCCTAAAGCACCCAAAGTGGTAGGAGGTGTAGCTTTGCAAGGTCTTCTCTGCTGATGAGTGCTGGTGCTTCACCAAACTACAGCTCCCAGTATTCCAAAGCACTGAGCAATGGCAGTTAAAGTGGTGTCAAACTGCATTAATTCTACAGTGTAGATGCACCATTGGTGGTCTCTTAGGTCCTCTTATTCCATAGTCGCATTGAATGCAGTTTTATTTACATGCCAAGAGCTTGGAATTCTATTGAATTGCCCTGGAAGACATATCTATCTATCTATCTATCTATCATATTAGGGCTGGGCAACCACGGAAAAATTTGTTTCTAAACTCGTTTCGTTTTTAGGGGGTCCATTGCGTTTCGTTTTTTAAAAGAATTCCGAAATTTTCTTTTAAAAAATTTCGTTATTTACGAAATTTTGTAAATTTCGTAATTGATTCATTAATGGTGGACGCGATTGTGCAATACGCTAAAAAACCCTCCAAATGGGACAGGAGGAACTTCTGAAGCTTCCCTCTCCCTCTGTTGTTGACTGTTGGTGTGATAATTTATTTTTTATCACTGATAAAACAAACAACAACCGTAAAACTTGCACCAGACATACGGAAATAATAACGAAATAATAACGAAACAATTTCGAAACAATTTCGAAACAATTACGAAACAATTACGAAATGAGTTTAAAAATTCGTTTCGATTTTTAGTTGCTTCTGAATGGTTCAATATCGGATCGTAAGCCACTTTAAATACGAATTATTAATGAATTACGAAATTAACGAACGAAACCGCCCAGCCCTACTATCTATCTATCTATCTATCTATCATCTGTCTGTCTGTCTGTCTGTCTGTCTATCTATCTATCTATCTATCTATCTATCTATCTGTTGCAATCCAGAGCAGGGAACAAAGCCCTAAGATAACTATCCACCACACTTGGCTGTGAAAAACAATCCTTTTTTATTGAAGAAAAATGGTTACAAAATAAAGGAAAAATGCAAGTCAAAAGCCACAGCAAAATCAGCAAACATGAATTTAAATGGACAAAGCAAAACCAAAAGCCTCACTGGGAAATACTGGAATCTGTTAGCAATCCACTAACCGTACTTGATATCCTAGAAATCTTCCCAAACTATGGCCAGGGAACCGGGAGAAGTGCCAAGGTCTTCATCAATTCTGAAACGATGCCTGAACTGAGACAATCAGCTCGGCGTATTGCAATTAAAACTCAAGAATGGGTTCCGTGAACCGCCCTTCTGTTTTGAAGCCAATGTTTTTAATTCTTGAATTCGGGAGGATCGACGCAAACTGAGTGATTTACATCTGTCTCCCCAAATTTGGCCCCTTCTGTTGTCATTACAGTTAACAGGTGCAGAAGGGAGGGAAAGTTCAAGGTCTCCCTCTGAAACATTCTCATTAACACTGGTACTTTCATTTTCCAAATCTACAGAAGTTCCTTCCTCACTAATTTCAGGAACATTGGCATTTTCCAAACCTACAGCAGTTTCTTCCTCACTAATTTCAGGAGCATTGGCATCAAAAGGTACATTTCCACTAGCATCAGTAAATATACTTTCATTTGCATCAGGAGGAACAAACAGAGAATCAGGTTCAAGTTCAAACTCAGGCTGAACCCCAACACTATCTATCTATCTATCTATCCACATAATAAAAGTGAAAATATGTGAAAATATGTGTCTATGTAAGTATGTCTGTTTGTTTGTGGCTGGACTATCACTTACACAGACAAGGTCCTGCCTCTACAAACAGCTATAGCTCTGGTCGATACCAGGCAAGATTCTGGCAAGGAAACTAGTCCAATGTGGGCTAGGCAAAACCAATCTGTAATTGGTTTAATGGACGAACCCAGAGGGTGCTTCTCCCCAAGGCTTCCTCTTCATCCTGGAAAGAAGTGACGAGTGGAGTGCTATCAGCAGGGTTTTCCCATCCTGGGCCCGGTCCTGCTCAGGATCTTTATCAATGACTTAGATCAGTGTTTCCCAACCTGGGGGTCGGGACCCCTGGAGGGGTCGCAAGGGGGTGTCTGAGGGGTCACCAAAGACTACCAGAAAACACAGTTTTTCTGTTGGTCATGGAGGTTCTGTGTGGGAGGTTTGGCCCAATTCAGTCGTTGGTAGGGTTCAGAATGCTCTTTGATTGTAGGTGAACTATAAATCCCAGCAACTACAACTCCCTAATGTCAAGATTCTATTTTCCCCAAACTCCACTAATGTTTACATTTGGGCATATTGAGAATTCGTGCCAAGTTTGGTCCAGATCCATCATTGTTTCAGTCCACAGTGCTCTCTGGATGTAGGTGAACTACAACTCTCAAAACCCAAGGTCAATGCCCACCAAACCCTTTCAGTATTTTCTGTTGGTCATGGGAGTTCTGTGTGCCAAGTTTGGTTCAATTCCATCGTTGGTGGAGTTCAGAATGCTCTTTGATTGTAGGTGAACTATAAATCCCAGCAACTACAACTCCCACAAGATAAAATCAATCCCTCCTCCAATCCCGCCAGTATTCAAATTTGGGTGTATGGGGTATTTGTGCCAAATTTGGTCCAGTGTATGAAAATACATCCTGCATATCAAATATTTACATTACTATTCATAACAGCAGCAAAATGGCAGTTATGAAGTAGCAATGAAACTAATTTTATGGTTGGGGGTCACCATAACATGAGGAAACGTATTAAGGGGTCACGGCATTAGGAAGGTTGAGAACCACTGACTTAGATGAAGGGCTAGAAGGCAGGATCATCATGTTTGCAGACGACACCAAATTGGGAGGGATAGCCAATACTCCAGAGGACAGGAGCAGGATTCAAAACGATCTTGACAGATTAGAGAGATGAATGGCCAAAACTAACACAATGAAGTTCAACAGGGACAAATGCAAGAGACTCCACTTAGGCAAAAAAAACGAAATGGAAAGATACAGAATGGGGGACGATGCCTGGCTTGAGAGCAGTACGTGTGAAAAAGATCTTGGAGTCCACGTGGATAACAAGTTAAACATGAGCCAACAATGTGATGTGGCAGCAAAAAAGGCCAATGGGATTTTGGCCTGCATCAATAGGAGCATAGTGTCTAGATCTAGGGAAGTCATGCTCCCCATGCTCTATTCTGCTTTGGCTAGACTACACCTGGAATATTGTGTCCAATTCTGGGCACCACAATTCAAGAGAGATATTGAGAAGCTGGAATGTGTCCAGGGGAGGGTGGCTCAAATGATCAAGGGTCTGGAGAACAAGCCCTATGAGGAGCGGCTTAAGGAGCTGGGCATGTTTAGCCTGAAGGAGAGAAGGCTGAGAGGAGATAGGATAGCCATGTATAAATATGTGAGAGGAAGTCACAGGGAGGAGGGAGCAAGCTTGTTTTCTGCTTCCCAGGAGACTAGGACGCGGAACAATGGCTTCAAACTACAAGAGAGGAGATTCCATCTGAACATGAGGAAGAACTTCCTGACTGTGAGAGCCATTCAGCAGTGGAACTCTCTGCCCCGGAGTGTGGTGGAGGCTCCTTCTTTGGAAGCTTTGAAACAGAGGCTGGATGGCCATCTGTCAGGGGTGATTTGAATGCAATATTCCAGCTTCTTGGCGGAATGGGGTTGGACTGGATGGCCCAGGAGGTCTCTTCCAACTCTTTGATTCTATGATTCTATGGAGACACCAATGGCCTTCCCTCCAGGTGTAGCGAGCGCCATAAACATGTCCAAGAGACCTGCCAATGTCCTCCACAAACACCACACTGCCCCCCACCCAAGTGAAGGCTTTCATATGGGGACGATTTCCTGCTATATTTTATGTGTTTCCTCCACCACAGACATCCCAGTGTTTCTTATTCTCCCCATTGATGTGGAATTTGCATGACCCCCGCCCACTGCCTCTCCCTTAACCCTTTCCTATTCTTTTCTATGGTACACAACAAGCAGAGGAATTGATCGGCAATTAAACATAGTAGAGAGGTTTGGGAAGAATCCACCATGATTTATAGGAGTTGTAGGTCCTGGGATGCATAGTTCACCTGAAATCTAAGAGCACTCTAAACTCCACCAATTATGGGTTTGGAACTAACTTAGAATCATAGAATCATAGAATCGTAGAGTTGGAAGAGACCACATGGGCCATCCAGTCTAACACCCTGCCAAGAAGCAGGAATGTTGCATTCAAATCATCCCTTGGCACACAGAACTCCCATGACCAACAAAACATACTGGAGGGATTTATAGGACTTGTAGTTCACCTACATCCAGAGCGTACTATGAACTCAAGCACTGATGGACCTGGATCAAACTTGGCATGCATACCCAATATGCCCAAATTTGAATACAAGTGAGTTTTGAGAGGAATTGGCTTTGGCATTTTGGAGTTGTAGGTACTGGGATTTATAGTTCACCTGCAATCAAGGAACATTCTGAACTCCACCAAAGATGGAATTGGAACAAACTTAGTGCACAGAGCCCCAATGACCAGCAAAAAAACACTGGAGGTCTTTAGGGGAAAATCACCTTGATTTGAGGGAGTTGTAGTTCACCTACATTCAGAGAGCATTGTGAACTCTAACACTGATGGATCGCGACCAAACTTGGCACACAGACCCGATATATCAAAATTTCATTACTGGAAGGGTTTGGGAGGAAATGACCTTCCTTTCTGGGAGCTGTAGTTCACTTACATCCAGAAACACCGCGACCACCACCAACGACTGATCTGGACTAAACTTGGCACACAGAACCCTGATGCCCAACAGAAAATATTGTGTTTTCTTATGGTCTTTAGCGAACCAACTGAACCTACTGGAGGGGTTGAGGAGACTGACCCACCATGGTGGGAGGTGTAGTTCATCCTGCATCCAGAAACTCCATGGACCCCATTAATGATGCATCTCAAGAGCAAACTTGCCCAACACGACAAACTTTAAGTACTGATAATTTCAGGGGGTTAACCTGGCATGATGTGAGTTGTAGTACACCCACTACTTTATGCATTTTGAAAAACAAAACATGACTTTGTTAAATAACCCAGGCAACGCTGGGTCCCAAAGCTAGTATAACAACAACAACAACAACAACAACAACAACAACAACAACAACAACAACAAATAGGTTGGCCAGTGCAATTCTGTGGTCACCTTCTGCTGAAAATTGTGCCAGAAACTGACCATAAAACTATGCTGAAAACCTAGAGAAGACATTTCTCTAGGCTAGTGTTTCTCAACCTGTGGGTCGGGACCCCTGAGGGGGTCGTGAGGGGGTGTCAGAGGGGTCGCCAAAGACCATAAGAAAACACAATATTTTCTGTTGGGCATCACGATTCTGTGTGGGAAGTTTGGCCCAATTCTATCATTTGTGGGTTCAGAATGCTCTTTGATTGTAGGTGAACTATAAATCCCAGCAACTACAACTCCCAAATGTCAAGGTTTGTTTCCCCCAAACTCCACCAGTGCTCACATTTGGGCATATTGAATATTTGTGCCAAGTTTGGTTCAGATCTATCATTGTTTGAGTCCACAGTACTCTCTGGATGTGGGTGAACTACAATTCCAAAACCCAAGGTCTGTGTTAATCAAATCCTTCCAGTATTTTCTGTTGGTCATGGGAATTCTGAGTGCCAAGTTTGGTTCAATTCCATCATTGGTGGAGTTCAGAATGCTCTTTGATTGCAGGTGAACTATAAATCCCAGCAACTATACCTCCCAAATGATAAAGATCAATCCAGCCCCCGACCCCACCAGTATTCAAATGTGGACATATCAGGGATTTGTGCCAAATTTGGTCCGATGAATGAAAATACATTCTGAATATCAGATATTTGCATTACATTTTAAACAGAGGCTGGATGGCCATCTGCCAGGGGTGCTTTGAATGCAATATTCCTGCTTCTTGGCAGGGGGTTGGACTGGATGGCCCAGGAGGTCTCTTTCAACTCTATGATTCCATAATTCATAAC
This sequence comes from Anolis sagrei, assembly GCF_037176765.1. NCBI lineage: Eukaryota > Metazoa > Chordata > Lepidosauria > Squamata > Anolidae > Anolis > Anolis sagrei. The sequence continues at coordinate 5,511,323 of NC_090028.1, read as the reverse complement.
AGTAGCCAAAGTTACAGTTACGAAATAGCAACGAAAATAATTTCATGGTTGGGGGTCACCACAAAATGGGGGGCGGTATTAAGGGGTCACGGCATTAAGAAGGTTGAGAACCACTGCGTTAGTAGTGCTAATGAAGGTGGTCAGTTGAAACATTCACACCTAGCTCCAGCAGACAAGAGCTCCTTGCCCCACCCCAGCCATTCCACAGATATATAAACCCATTGTCCTAGTTCCAACAGACCTCACTACCTCTGAGGATGCTTGCCATAGATGCAGGCGAAACGTCAGGAGAAAATGCCTCTAGAACAGTGGTTCTCAACCTGGGGGTCGGGACCCCTGAAGGGGTCGTGAGGGGGTATCAGAGGGGTCACCAAAGACCATCAAAGATAGTATTTTCTGCTGATCATGAGAGTTCTGTGTGGGAAGTTGGGCACAATTCTATCGTTGGTGGGCTTCAGAATGCTCTTTGGTAGTAGGTGAACTATAAATCCCAGCAACTACAACTCCCAAATGTCAAGGTTTGTTTTCCCCAAACTCCACCAGTGCTCACATTTGGGCATATTGAGTATTTGTGCCAGGTTTGGTTCAGATCTATCATTGTTTGAGTCCACAGTACTCTCTGGATGTAGGCGAACTACAACTCTAAAACCCAAGGTCAATGCCCACCAAACCCTTCCAGTATTTTTTGTTGGTCTTGGGAGAACTGCGTGCCAAGTTTGGTTCAATTCCATCATTGGTGGAGTTCAGAATGCTCTTTGATTGCAGGTGAACTATAAATCCCAGCAACTACACCTCCCAAATGATAAAGATCAATCCAGTCCCCGACCCCACCAGTATTCAAATTTGGACGTATCAGGGATTTGTGCCAAATTTGGTCGGATGAATGAAAATATATTCTGAATATCAGATATTTACATTACATTTTAAACAGAGGCTGGATGGCCATCTGCCAGGGGTGATTTGAATCCCAGCAACTACGACTCCCAAATGTCAAGCTCTATTTCCCCCAAACTTCACCAGTGTAAATATTTGGGCATATTATTTGTGCCAGGTTTGGTACAGACCCATCATTGTTTGAGCCCACAGTGCTCTCTGGATGTAGCTGAACTACAACTCCCAAACTCAAGGTCAATGCCCATGAACCCCATCCTCCCATTCTCCCACCAATCCTCCCATCCCAACCCAACCAGTACTCAAACTTGGGCATATTGGGTATTTGTGCCAAATTTGGTCCAGTGAATGAAAATACATCCTGCATATCAGATATTTACATGACGATTCATAACAGGAGCAAAATTACAATTGCGAAGTAGCAATGAAAATAATTTAATGGCTGGGGGTCACCACAACATGAGGAACTGGATTAAGGGGTTGCGGCATTTGGAAGATTGGCCCCACCCCAGTCATTCCACAGATATATAAACCCATTGTCCTAGTTTCCAACAGACCTCACTGCCTCTGAGGATGCTTGCCATAGATGCAGGCGAAACGTCAGGAGAAAATGCCTCTAGAACATCTCAACAGAAAGGAGGAGACCATGAAAATGAACAAAATCTGGCTACCAGTATTAAAAAAAACTCAAAAATTACAACAGCAAAACAGCAGAGAGGAAACAACCAGGCACAGCTTAACACCTCTCAACAAAAGATTCTCCCAAGCTCAGCCAGGCCTTCAAATGCTAATGAAGGTGGTCAGTTTAAACATTCACACCTAGGTCCAGCAGAGAAGAGCTCTTGGCCCCACCCCGGTCATTCCACGGATATATAAACCCACTAGCTGTGTCCTGCCACGCATTGCTGTGGCCTATAGTAAAACTTATCAAAGTTGAGGTGGATATCTGGACTATTACGAAAGAGAGGTACCTACCTATTCCTTCCCCCTTTTCCTCCCCCTTTCTCTCCTTTCTTCCTTCTCTACCTCTTTCTTTCTTTCACTACTTGGTTTCATCCTTCTCTCTTTCCTCCATTCCCTCCCCCTTTCTTCCTTTGCCTTTCTTCCCTCCCTGTTTGCTTCCTTCTTTCACTTTTTATTTCCTTTTATTTCACCACCATCATAACAATAACAATAATGCAATGCATTGCCTCTGGGACCTGACACCTCTCCCATTCCCCCTAAAAGGGTCTCAGAGGAAGAATAGCATCATAATAATCATAGAAATAACAACCTTTACCCGCCACGTGTTGCTGTGGCCAACCTTCCCTCTTTCTCTCCTTCTTTCCCTCCTTCCTTCCTTCCCTCCCATCTTTCCTTCTCCTCTTCTTTCTCTATCTCTTTCCTTCCTTCCCCGTTTTTCTTTCTTTTCTGCTGTCTCTCTTTTCTTTCCTTCCATCTTTCCTTTTCTTTCCTTTTCTTCTTCCTTCTTTCTCTAACTTTCCTTCCTTCCCCCTTTTTCTTTACCTCCCTTTCTCTTTCTTCCTTCTTTCCTTCCTTCCTGTCTTTCCTAGATTTTAACAGGGCAGGAAGGGGCGGGGTGGGGTTTGGAGGGGGCGTGAAGTAAAAGGAGGTAAGATTAGGGTGGGGGAGTGATGGAGCGTGGGGTTGCGTGTGTGTGCAGCGGCGGGGGGAGTGATGGAGCGTGGGGTTGAGTAGATATGTTTGTACCTTGTGGGTTGTGTTATGCGCATGAGAAGTTTGGTTAAGTTTCGTTGGGGGATTTTTGAGTTTTGTTGTTTTGCCGTTTTGTGAGTGTGTTGTTGTGTTGTTTTTCATTTTGAGTAGATATGTTTGTACCTTGTGGGTTGTGTTATGGGCATGGGAATTTTGGTTAAGTTTCGTTGGGGGATTTTTGAGTTTTGTTGTTTTGCCGTTTTGTGAGTGTGTTGTTGTGTTGTTTTTCATTTTGAGTAGATATGTTTGTACCTTGTGGGTTGTGTTATGCGCATGAGAAGATTGGTTAAGTTTCATTGGGGGATTTTTGAGTTTTGTTGTTTTGCCGTTTTGTGAGTGTGTTGTTGTGTTGTTTTTCATTTTGAGTAGATATGTTTGTACCTTGTGGGTTGTGTTATGGGCATGGGAATTTTGGTTAAGTTTCGTTGGGGGATTTTTGAGTTTTGTTGTTTTGCCGTTTTGTGAGTGTGTTGTTGTGTTGTTTTTCATTTTGAGTAGATATGTTTGTACCTTGTGGGTTGTGTTATGCGCATGAGAAGATTGGTTAAGTTTCATTGGGGGATTTTTGAGTTTTGTTGTTTTGCCGTTTTGTGAGTGTGTTGTTGTGTTGTTTTTCATTTTGAGTAGATATGTTTGTACCTTGTGGGTTGTGTTATGGGCATGGGAATTTTGGTTAAGTTTCGTTGGGGGATTTTTGAGTTTTGTTTCCTCGTTGGATGCCCCTAACAAATTTATATATATAGATTGTCCTAGTTTCCAACAGACCTCACTACCTCTGAGGATGCTTGCCATAGATGCAGGCGAAACGTCAGGAGAAAATGCCTCTAGAACATCTCAACAGAAAGGAGGAGACCATGAAAATGAACAAAATCTGGCTACCAGTATTAAAAAAACTCAAAAATTACAACAGCAAAACAGCAGAGAGGAAACAACCAGGCACATCTTAACACCTCTCAACAAAAGATTCTCCCAGGCTCAGCCAGGTCTTCAAATGCTAATGAAGGTGGTCAGTTGAAACATTCACACCTAGCTCCAGCAGAGAAGAGCTCTTGGCCCCACCCCAGTCATTCCACAGAAATATAAACCCATTGTCCTAATTTCCAACAGACCTCACTGCCTCTGAGGATGCTTGCCATAGATGCAGGCGAAACGTCAGGAGAAAATGCCTCTAGAACATGGCCATATAGCCCGAAAAAACCCACAAGAACCTATTGATTCCAGCCATGAAAGCCTTCGACAATACAATAAAATCCATTCATTCATAAGTCTCAGGATCCCATCGCATTGAGCCATAGCTGATCAAGTGGTGTCAAACTCCATTGTAGATGAATCCCAGAAGGCAAGACAATAGGCTTGGGCGATCCAGTTCGTTAATTTCGCAATTCGTTATTAATTCGTATTTAAATTAGCTTACGATCCAGTATCGAGCCATGCAGGAATAGTGTGAGGAGTAATTAAGAATTGAAACAATTTTTCCAATTTTCGTAATTATTTCGTAATTATTTTCGTATGTCTGGTGCAAGTTTTACAATCTTGCATTTACCCTTTGCTCTGCTGCTTCCCTCCTCTTTCCTCAGGCTTCTTCTTGCCTCACTCTAATATACAATACTATAATATAATATATAATATAATAATATTATAATAATATATTATATTATATTATATTATATTATATTATATTATTATTATATTATTATATTATATTATTGTATATTATATTATTATATTATATTATATATTATATTATGTTATTGTATATTATATTATATTATTATTATATTACTTTATATTATAATATATTATATATTTATATTATATTATACAATTATAATATAATACAATACAAAATGTATATTATATTATATTATATTATATATTATTATATTATATTATATTATTATTATATTATTATATTATATTATTGTATATTATATTATTATATTATATTATATATTATATATTATATTATGTTATTGTATATTATATTATATTATTATTATATTACTTTATATTATAATATATTATATATTTATATTATATTATACAATTATAATATAATACAATAATATAGTAATAAAATATATAATATAATAATATAATATAATATATACAATACTTTAATATAATAGTATTATAATAATATAATATAATATAATATAATATAATATAATATAATATAATATAGTTGTTAGTTTTATCACACCAACAGTCAACAATAGAGGGAGAGGGAAGCTTCAGAAGTTCCCCCTGTCCCATTTGGAGGTTTTTTTAGCATATTGCGCAATCGTGTCCGCCATAATGAATCAATTCGTAATTTACGAAATTTCAGAAATTTTGAAATTTTGAAATCTTAAATTTCGGAAGTCCTCAGAATTTAGAAACGCTAGCGCACCCTAGAAACAAAACGAGTTTAGAACCAATTTTTTTCTTGATTGCCCAAGCCTACAAGACAACTCGATCTTATTATTTTGGCTCCTTGCTCTTTCAAAACAGAGGGTGCGAGTCTCATTTCGTTTCGAGAGTTGGCACAGTCATATTGTCCCTTTGGTCCCAGACAGTTGGTCTTGGTCTCCCTTTCTTAGAAATTCAGAAACTATTTGTTCTGCTTTTTTCTGAAGTGGCATTTGGTGCTTCCCTCAAAATCCCCGGTGCTCTCGGAGTAAAATAACAGGAATATCCCTGGGAATTTCAACCTGGAGATGGTGGGAGTCGACTGCAGGGTATATTAAGCGCACAGTTTGGTCTCCATGCTCATCATTTCCAGCTAGACGAGACAAGAGAGAGAGGAAGGACAAAGACACAGAAGACCTACATTTTGCAAGGACTCCAAGCATGGCTGCTCTGAAAACCGCTCTCTTCTTGACACTTCTCCTGGCTCTCTTCTACCAACAGGTTGCAGGTCAGTATTGGGAGAGAAACTTGCACATTTAAGATGCATTTAGTTGGAAATTTGCAAAGAAATGGAGGCAACGTCATCAAGCGTGCCCGGCATTGGTTGGAATAGAATTTCAGCATAGTGATATACAGAGAGAGATAAAGAGATGATATTTCTTTCCTGAGGTCTACATCTCCATATCTCCATTGACGTATAACTGGGGAATATTTTATACTGTTTATATTTAATCCTGTTTTAAGGTTTTCATAATGGTATATTTTAAATTGTCCGTCCTTTCATCTATCTATTTATCTCTCTTCTTCTTTCTAAGCTATTTTCCCAATGGAGGGTTTAGCATTGTGACTGTAGTTTCCACAGGGCTTTGTTTTGGGCATCCTCAAGTTCCAGGTTGGCAGCATACATGTCTCTGTTGATGGTGTCCATCCATCTTTTCTATGGCCTTTGTCCATGTGGCCATCATTCTGAAATCTCCAAATGTAGTGCTGTAGTATCTATCTATCTATCTATCTATCTATCTATCATCTATCTATCTATCTATCATCTATCTATCTATCTATCTATCTATCTATCCATCCATCAATTTATTTATCCATCCACCCAACTATTTATTTATCCATCCATCCATTCACCCATCTATTTATCCATCCACCCATCCATCCATCCACCCACCCACCCATCTATTTATTTATTTACTTACTTACTTACTTACTTACTGTATTTGTATACTGCCTTTCTCAGCCTGTCAGCAACTCAAGGTGGTTTATCCATCCATCCATCCATCCATCCACCCATCCATCCACCCATCCATTTATCCATCCATCCATCCATCCATCCATCCATCCATTTATCAATCTATCCACCCATCCATCTATTCATCTATCCACCCACCCATCCATCTATTAATTCATCCACCCACCCATCTATTTATTTATTTATTTACTATATTTGTATACTGCCTTTCTCAGCCTGTCGGCAACTCAAGATGGTTTATCCATCCATCCATCCATCCATCCATCCATCCATCCATCCATCCATCTATTTATCAATCCATCCACCCATCCATCTATTAATCCATCCATCCAGTTATCCATTCATCAATCTATTTATCCATTCATCCATCTATTTATACATCCATCTAGCCATCTATTTATATATCCATCCATCTATTTATACATCCATCCATCCATCTCTTTATTTATCTATCCATCCATCCATCCATCCATCCATCCATCTATGTATCTATCCATCCATCCATCCATCCATCTATTTATCAATCCATCCACCCATCCATTAGGGCTGGGCGGTTTCGTTTCGTTAATTCGTAATTCGTTAATAATTCGTTATTTTTTTAATTACAAAATGATAACGAACCATTCTGGAGCAATTTTTTTAAAAAACGAATTTTTAAACACGTTTTGTAAATACTTCGTATTTCGTTATTGTGTTCGTTTCGTTATTGTTCAGAGGTCGTTTCGTTATTATTTCCGCATGTCTGGGCCAGTTTTATGGTTTAATTAGTGAAAAAAATTTATAATATCACACCAACAGTCAAGAACAGAGGGAGAGGGAAGCTTCAGAAGGTTTTGGAGGTTTTTTAGCGTATTTCGCGGTCGCGTCCGCCATTAACAAATCGATTCGTTATTGTTTCGGAAATCGATTCATTAATGTTTTCCCATTTACGAAATTTCGTAAATATCGAACTTTTTAAAAGGAAAATTTTGTAATTATTTTAAATATCGAAACAAAAAACCCCCCCAAATACAAATCGATTTTAGAAACAAATTTTTGCGTTGTTACCCAGGCCTACTATTTATCCATCCATCCATCCACCCATTTATTTATTTATTTATTTACTGTATTTGTATACTGCCTTTCTCAGCCTGTCGGCGACTCAAGGTGGTTTATCCATCCATCCATCCATCCATCCATCCATCCATATATCCATCCATCTATTTATCAATCTATCCACCCACCCTTCCATCTATTATTTATTTATTTCGGTTGCTTCTACCCGGGGGGGGGGGGGGGATGGACTCAGGGCGGCTTACAAAAGCAAGGCACAATTCGATGCCCGCAACACATACAGCAAAAGACAATAACATCAGTTAACAAACAGCATTCTGGCAATAACAACAGTTAACAGAAAACAATAATTAGTATAGGCAAAAACAACCATAAAAGCAATAAAAGCAATAAAACCAATACAAACCTCATTGATGGCCAGCGTTTCACAATCTCATAGTTCTATTCATCTATCTATCCACCCATCCATCTATTAATCCATCCATCCATCCACCCATCCACCCATCCACCCATCTATTTACTTACTTACTTACTTACTTACTTACTGTATTTGTATACTGCCTTTCTCAGCCTGTCGGCGACTCAAGGTGGTTTATCCATCCATCCATCCATCCATTTATCCGTCCATCCATCCATCCACCCACCCATCCATCTATTAATCCATCCATCTGTTTATCTATCTATCCATCCATCCATCCATTTATCAATCCATCCACCCATTCATCTATTCATCCATCCATCCATTTACCTATCCATCCACCCATCGATCTATTAATCCATTTATCCATCTATTTATTCATCCATCCATCCACCCACCCACCCACGCATCTATTTATTTATCCATCCATCCATCCATCCATCCATCCATCCACCCATCCATCTCTTTATTTATTTATCCATCAATCCATCCATCCATCCATCCATCCATCCATCCATCCATCTATTTATCCATCCATCTATTTATCCATCAATCCATCCATCAATCCATCCATCCATCCATCCATCCCTCCCTATCCATCTATCCATCCACCTTCTTCTTTCTGAGCTATTTTCCCAATCTAGGGGTGAGCATTATGACTGTCATTTCCACAGGGCTTTGTTTGGGGCACCCTCAGGTCTTAGGGTCGCAGCGCACATGTCTTTGTTGATGGTGTCCATCCATCTTTTCTTTGACCTTTGTTCACGTGGTCGCCATCCTGCAATCTCCAAATGTAGTGCTGTAGTATCCATCCATCCATCCATCCATGTATCGTAGCTTTATCCCTCTTACATAGTCTTCAGGTATTTCATGTGACCGTAATGCTTGCCAGGTCAGGAGAAACTTGATCAAATGCTTTTTCAAGATCAAGGAATGCAAAGTGCAGTGGTTTCTTCTTTTCCCAATGTTTTTCCATAAGTAACCAGACAGCAAATATTGCATCTATTGTGCAACACCTCCTAGCAAAGCCACACTGATTTGGTGTAATGGTTGTGTGACTTCTTAGCCTTTGGTCCAGGATTTTTTTCAAATACTTTCATTGCATGACACAATAGGCGTATTGGGCAGTATGTTGAACAATTGTGGGATATAAATATAACAACAACAACAGCAATGGTGAAAGGGAGTTGGTGACTGAGAAATGCTTAGTTGAGCACAAGATGAACATGAGCGAAATGTTTAGATGTGGCAGCCAAAAAGGCCAATGCGATTATGCCTTCCTTCCTGGCGGAAGAGGGTTGGTCTAGATCAGTGGTTCTCAACCTTCCTAATGCCGTGACCCCTAAATACAGTTCCTCATGTTGTGGTGACCCCCAACCATAAAATTATATTAGTTACTACTTCATAATTGTAATGTCGCTCCTGTTATGAATCGTAATGTCAATATCTGATATGCAGGTTGTATATGTCAATATCTGATATGCAGGCCCAAATGTGAAGTACCTTGGGAAGTCTGACTTGGCCACGGTAGTCCACGCTCTGGTTACATCCCGGATTGATTACTGCAACGCGCTCTACTTGGGGTTGCCCTTGAAGACTGCCCGGAAGCTTCAGATGGTCCAGCGCTCGGCGGCCAGGTTGCTAACGGGAGCGGCACTCAGGGAGCATACCACTCCTCTGCTGAACCAGCTCCACTGGCTGCCAATCCGCTACCGGGCACAATTCAAGGTGCTGGCTTTAGCCTATAAAGCCCTAAACGGTTCTGGCCCTGCTTACCTCGCCGAACACATCTCCACCTATGAACCGAACAGAACATTAAGATCGTCTGGGGAGGCCCTGCTCTTGATCCCGCCTGCGTCACAGGCGTGCTTGGCGGGGACGAGAGACAGGGCCTTCTCAGTGGTGGCCCCTCAGCTATGGAATGCCCTACCGGCAGACATCAGACAGGCACCTTCGCTGCTGACGTTTCAGAGAATGGTTAAGACCTGGCTTTATGAACAAGCGTTTGGTTAAGCAGTGCAACCAATCATAGGAAGACGGTAAATGGAGCATAGGAATGGCACAAGGATTATGAGAACGGATCTGATTTCAACTGAGGCGTTATGTTATGTCTGTTTTGTTGATCTGTCTTGTTGATTGTTAACTGTTGTGGATTGATGCTGTTGATCCTGTTTGTTGCATTGTTATGTTTTAATTGCACTGACACTGTTTGATCATTGTACCATGTAAACCGCATTGAGTCGCCTGTTAAGGGCTGAAAAATACGGTATAGAAATAAAGCAAATAAATAAATAATAAATAAATAAATACTGCTGGGGTTGGGGGGGGGAGATTTTGTCATTTGGGAGTTGTAGTTGATGGGATTTATAGTTCACCTACAATCAAAGTGCATTCAGAACTCCACTAATGATGAAATTGAACTAAACTTGGCATACAGAACTCCATTACAAATAGAAAATACTGAAAGGATTTGATGGGCATTGAGTTTTGGAGTTGGAGTTCACCTACATCCAGAGAGCACTGTGGACTCAAGCAATGACAAATCTGGGCCAAACTTGGCATGGATGCTCATTATGGCCAAATGTGAACAGTGGTGGAGTTTAGTGAAAATAGACCTTGACATTTGGGAGCTATCCTTGCTGGGATTTAGAGTTCAACTGCAATCAAAGGCATTCTGAACCCCACCAATGGTAAAATTGATCCAAACTTACCACACAGACGCCCCATGGTCAACAGATGGTCCTGTGACCAGCTCAGGGATCCCAACGACGGCGGGTCCCCCTCACCCGCCTCTCGCCCTCGCCAAATGGCGAAAGTAGGAGGCGGGCGAGGAGGCTTTGCACGAAGCTGATAGGAAGAGATCAACTTATTTGAAATGTGGCATTGGAGAAGAGTGGGAGTTCACAGCAGGCGAAGGAGCCCTTACCTGGCCTGCACCCTTGGGGCGGGGCCAACGGAGGCGACCTCGCGACCCCTCCGAAATGGCCAGGCGACCCCCCTGGGGGTTGCGACCCCCAGGTTGAGAACCGCTGGTCTAGATGGCACTTGGTGGTCTCTTCCAATTCTTTGACTGTATGCCATTTGCAGGAATTCATGTCATTTGCTTTGTCAAAATGATGTCTTTTTCACCCTTACCTTCTTGTAGCCGTGTGTCCCAGCTGCCCCAAGGAGTGTTGCTTTGCCGTCCGGAAAGGGAGACCCCTCCGTGCCAACATCATGGCTTCTTACTATAGGACCACCAGCGACTGCTACTTAAACGCTCTCGTGTAAGTCCGCTATGTGTTGCTCTTGCTATTTATTAAGCTCTCTCGACTTCAACGAAAGGCAATTCAAAGTGTGCCATTTGATCATCTCCTCATTAGACCGAATATGTATTTTCCCCCTTTCAGGCTTGTTTTGAAGAACGGCAAACGCATCTGCGTCAACCCCGAAAGCCCTTGGGTGAAAGGAGTCATTGGGAAGTTGCCGGAGAAGAAATGAGAAGAGCTGCGGAGAGATCGGAATGAATGCATTTCCCGATTTGATGGAAGATGCTCAGTGACTCCTACCCTTCAACCAGCTTCTTTGCATCGGTTTTCAGATCCGAAACAAGAGCCAATGTTTCCCAAACTGTGGGTTCCCTGATGTTTTGGACTATAGGTTCCAGAATCCTATAAATCAAGGCAACGTATACTTCTGACTAGAGTTTGGGTTTAATTGATTCAGGTGTGGATGTCACCTGCTTTCTGTCCCATATAGAGAAGAAACATAAGATTAAAGAATCATGATTGAATGACATATATTTGTTATTTATTTATTTATTTATTTGCTGCATTTATTAACCGCCGCTCTCAGCCCTAGGGCGACTCGCGGCGGTGTACAACATATAAAAAACACACTTCACAATAAACTACAACTACAAAAACAACATATCACTAATACATTATCATCTAATTACACTAAAAAATAATCCGCTTCGTCTTATCATAGAATCATAACCAATCTCGTAGTCTACATTCCGTTCCAGTTGTCATTTCCAGTTACTGTAGCATTTAGTTAAAGGCCTTCTTGAATAGCCATGTCTTCAGGCTCTTCCGGAAGGACATAAGGGAGGGCGCCTGTCTGATGTCAACAGGGAGGGTGTTCCACAGCCGGGGGGCCACCACTGAGAAGGCCCTCTCCCTCGTCCCCGCCAAGCGTGCCTGTGAGGCAGGTGGGATCGAGAGAAGGGCCTCCCCAGACGATCTCAAGGTCCTCGTGGGCTCATAGGCCGAGATGCGGTCTGAAAGGTATTTTGGGCCGGAACCGTTTAGGGCTTTGTAGGATAGCACCAGCACCTTGAATTGGGCCCGGTAGCAGATCGGCAGCCAGTGGAGCTGGAACAACAAGGGCGTTGTGTGCTCCCTGTGTCCCGCTCCTGTTAGTAACATGGCTGCCGCGCGCTGGACTAGCTGAAGCTTCCGGGCCGTCTTCAAGGGCAGCCCCACGTAGAGAGCGTTGCAGCAGTCGAGGCGGGATGTGACCAGAGCATGTACCACCGTGGCCAAGTCAGACTTCCCAAGGTACGGGTGCAGCTGGCGCACGAGCCTAAGCTGTGCAAATGCTCCCCTGGTCACCGCTGAAACCTGGGGATCCAGGCTCAACGATGAATCCAGGATCACACCCAAGCTGCGAACCTGCGCCTTCAAGGGGAGTGCGACCCCATCCAGCACAGGCTGTAACCCTATACCCTGCTCGGCCTTGCGACTGACCAGGAGTACCTCTGTCTTGTCTGGATTTAGTTTCAGTTTGTTCGCCCTCATCCAGACCATTACAGCGGCCAGGCACCGGTTCAGGACCTCGACAGCCTCCTTAGTAGCAGGTGGGAAGGAGTGACAGATCACTCGTTCTTTATTTCGCTCTCTCCATTTGCAGAACTTGGGAAAGTCTGCAATTTGGTTCTCGGAATCCTCCATCCAGCAAGAGTCAGAGGAGAGGTGTAACACAAAAAATGTAACTTTTCACAAGTCAATGTATAGAAGTCATCCAGATTTTAGATACTATTATGAAGCAGTAGGCTTTAGTTGGTTAAAGGAATGGATTAGATTTGAGCAGTGCTTCCCAACCTGTGATCCGTGGACCACCAGTGGTCTGCAACCGCAAAATTATGGTCCCCTGCCTCACCATTACTACACGGTTGCCTCAAAATCATGTGGCAACTAGAGGTCAGCTGTGACCAGCAATGCTGCAGAATTTGAAGAGGCACGAATGGAGGGAGAATGGGAGAAACCTAGAGCTTCGGAGCGCTTCTGTTCTACCATTTCAAAGCTCCCTGCTTGAGCAGTAATGGCACGATCAAAAGACAGTGATCAATAAGCTTGTCATCATAGAGGATGGAACGACAGCACCCCCTGTGGTCAGAATTGAACATAACCTCCAGGATGCTGGAAGAAGAAGAAGCCACGTAGACCAGGCATGGGCCATTTTGAGGCCTCTAGAGCAACCTCCCTAATGCCGTGACCCTTAATGCAGCTCTTGACAGATTAGAGAGATGGGCCAAAACTAACAAAATGAAGTTCAACAGTGACAAATGCAAGATACTCCACTTTGGCAGAAAAAATGAAATGCAAAGATACAGAATGGGGGACAATGCCTGGCTCGAGAGCAGTACGTGTGAAAAAGATCTTGGAGTCCTCGTGGACAACAAGTTAAACATGAGCCAACAATGTGATGTGGCGACAAAAAAAGCCAATGGGATTTTGGCCTGCATCAATAGGAGCATAGTGTCTAGATCTAAGGAAGTAATGCTACCCCTCTATTCTGCTTTGGTTAGACCACACCTGGAATATTGTGTCCAATTCTGGGCACCACAATTCAAGAGAGATATTGACAAGCTGGAATGTGTCCAGAGGAGAGCGACTAAAATGATAAAAGGTCTGGAGAACAATCCCTATGAGGAGCGGCTAAAGGAGCTGGGCATGTTTAGCCTGAAGAAGAGAAGGCTGAGACATGATAGCCATATATAAATATGTGAGAGGAAGTCATAGGGAGGAGGGAGCAAGCTTGTTTTCTGCTTCCCTGGAGACTAGGACGCGGAACAATGGCTTCAAACTACAAGAGAGGAGATTCCATCTGAACATGAGGAAGAACTTCCTGACTGTGAGAGCCGTTCAGCAGTGGAACTCTCTGCCCCGGAGTGTGGTGGAGGCTCCTTCTTTGGAAGCTTTTAAACAGAGGCTGGATGGCCATCTGTCAGGGGTGATTTGAATGCAATATTCCTGCTTCTTGGCAGAATGGGGTTGGACTGGATGGCCCATGAGGTCTCTTCCAACACTTTGATTCTATGATTCTATGCAAAAGTTGGGAAACTGTCAAGACACTTACCTCTGTTTGTTTGTCCTGTATGTCTAACAGCATCGAATGTTTGCCGTGTATGCAGGGGCGGTTCATCCATTACGCAAAGTAAGCGGTCACAGTACATTTTTTTTTGCCAGGGGCGCAGAGGCGCCTCTGTAAATGCCCCTCAACCTCCACTTGAGGAGCGCCCCCTCAGCTCACAACAGCCCTAGCAGTCCGGGGGGAGCCTTGGCAACCCATTACGCAAAGTAAGCATTTACAGTATAGTTGATTTTGCCCAGGGGCACTCTTGAGGCGCTCTTGGGGGAAAATAGACCTTGACATATGCGAGTTGTAGTTACTGGGATGTATACATTGTTCACCTACAATGTGGGATAGGCAAAACTACGGTGAGGTGAATCTGTAATTGGTTAAATGGACGAACCCAGAGGGTGCTCACCAATGCTTCCTCTTCATCTTGGAAAGAAGTGACAAGTGGAGTGCCATCTGCAGGGTTCCGTCCTGGGCCCGGTCCTGTTCAACATCTTTATTAACGACTTAAATGAAGGGTTAGAAGGCAGGATCATCAAGTTTGCAGACGACACCAAATTGGGAGGGAGAGCCAATACTGCAGAGGACAGGAGCAGGATTCAAAACGATCTTGACAGATTAGAGAGATGAAGGGCCAAAACTAACAAAATGAAGTTCAACAGTGACAAATGCAAGATACTCCACTTTGGCAGGAAAAATGAAATGCAAAGATACAGAATGGGGGACAATGCCTGGCTCGAGAGCGGTACGTGTGAAAAAGATCTTGGAGTCCTCGTAGACAACAAGTTAAACATGAGCCAACAATGTGATGTGGTGGAAAAAAAGCCAATGGGATTTTGGCCTGCATTAATAGGAGCATAGTGTCTAGATCTAAGGAAGTCATGCTACCCCTCTATTCCGCTTTGGTTAGACCACATCTGGAATATTGTGTCCAATTCTGGGCACCACAATTCAAGAGAGATATTGACAAGCTGGAATGTGTCCAGAGGAGGGCGACTCAAATGATCAAGGATCTGGAGAACAAGCCCTATGAGGAGTGGCTTAAAGAGCTGGGCATGTTTAGCCTGAAGAAGAGAAGGCTGAGAGGGGATATGATGGCCATGTATAAATATGTGAGAGGAAGCCACAGGGAGGAGGGAGCAAGCTTGTTTTCTGCTTCCTTGGAGACTAGGACGCAATGGAACAATGGCTTCAAACTACAAGAGAGGAGATTCCATCTGAACATGAGGAAGAACTTCCTGACTGTGAGAGCCGTTCAGCAATGGAACTCTCTGCCCCGGAGTGTGGTGGAGGCTCCTTCTTTGGAAGCTTTTAAACAGAGGCTGGATGGCCATCTGTCAGGGGTGATTTGAATGCAATAGTCCTGCTTCTTGGCAGAATGGGGTTGGACTGAATGGCCCATGAGGTCTCTTCCAACTCTTGGATTCTATGATTCTATGAGAGTGCAAATGAGCTCCCTCTGTCACTGAACCAAATTTGGCACAAATACCTGATTTGCCCACATTTGAATACTGGTGGGGTTGGGGGGAAGATTGATTTTGTCATTTGGGAGTTGTAGTTGCTGAGATTCGTAGTTCACTTACAATCAAAGAGCATTCTGAACTCCACCAACAATGGAATTGAACCAAACTTGGCACACAGTTCTCCCATGACCGATAGAAAATACTAGGTTTGGTGGGCATTGACGTTGAGTTTTGGAGTTGTAGTTCACCTATCTCCAGACTGCAATGTGGACTCAAACAGTGATGGATCAGGACCAAACTTGGCATGAATACTCAATATGCCCAAATGTGAACACCGGTCGGGTTGGGGGGGAGGGGCATTTTGAACTCCACCAATGATGGAATTGAACCAAACTTGGCACACAGTTCTCCCATGACCAATAGAAAATCCTAGGTTTGGTGGGCATTGACGTTGAGTTTTGGAGTTGTAGTTCACCTATCTCCAGACTGCAATGTGGACCAAACTTGGCATGAATACTCAATATGCCCAAATGTGAACACTGGTCGGGTTGGGGGGGCATTTTGAACTCCACCAATGATGGAATTGAACCAAATATGGCACACAGAACTCCCACAACGAACAGAAAATATATATCAGTGATTGGTTGGTGGGGCGGCGCCAAAATACTGTTTGCTTACCATTAAAAATACTGGTCGCTTCTGTGGCGAGAGAATCTGCCGTCTACAAAGACGCTGCCCAGGGGACGCCCGGATGTCTTGCAATCCTGTGAGGAGGCTTCTCTCATGTCCCCCAACTGATCCCTAATCCATCTAAAACACAGACATGCCCCTTTCACCTTAAGAACAGACAAGCATCCCGAGCTCTGAGGATGACCTGGGAAGGAATCCCACTGGAGCATTGCAGCGCACCCAAATACCTGGGAGTCTCTTTGGACCGTGCTCTGACCTACAAGAAGCACTGCCTGAACATCAAGCAAAAAGTGGGCGCTAGAAACAACATCATACGAAAGCTGACTGGCACAACCTGGGGATCACAACCAGACACAGCGAAGACATCTGCCCTTGCGCTATGCTACTCTGCTGCTGAGTATGCATGCCCAGTGTGGAACACATCTCACCACGCTAAAACAGTAGATGTGGCTCTTAATGAGACATGCCGCTGCCGCATTATCACAGGGTGCCAGCGCCCCACACCACTGGAGAAATTGCACTGCTTAGCCGGTATTGCACCACCTGACATCCGCCGGGAAGTAGCAGCCAATAGTGAAAGGACCAAGGCAGAGACATCTCCAGCTCATCCCCTGTTTGGGTATCAGCCAGCACGTCAACGACTTAAATCAAGACATAGTTTTCTTAGATCTACAGAGACACTCGCTGGAACACCCCAGCAAGCGAGAGTCCAAAAGTGGCAGGCCCAAACCCAGAACCTCAATTCATGGGTGATACCAGATGAGAGACTCCCCCCTGGGCACACAGACTTGGAAGGCACTGAACAGACTGCGCTCGGGCACCACGAGATGCAGAGCCAACCTTCAGAAATGGGGCCACAAAGTGGAATCCTCGGCATGCGAGTGCGGAGAAGAGCAAACCACTGACCACCTGCTGCAATGCACCCTGAGCCCTGCCACATGCACAATGGAGGACCTTCTTGCGGCAACCCCAGAGGCACTCCAAGTGGCCAGATACTGGTCAAAGGACATTTAAGCAAATACCAAATTTGCAAAATCTGTGTGGTTTTTTTTCTTTTTTCTTATTCTTTTTAATCTCTGTGTTTGTTTTGCTCTGTTAGAATTGTAATACAATGGTTGCTGATGACACGATAAATAAAAATACCATTAAAAATTACCTGCGTGTATGTGTTCTGTGATCTGCTCTGAGTTCCCTTTGGGGTGAGAAGTTGTTGTTCATTCGTTCATTTGTTCAGTCGTCTCCGACTCTTCGTGACCTCATGGACCAGCCCAGGCCAGAGATCCCTGTCGGCCGTCACCACCCCCAGCTCCTTCAAGGTCAGTCCAGTTACTTCAAGGATGCCGTCCATCCATCTTGCCCTTGGTCGGCCCCTCTTCCTTTTGCCTTCCACTTTCCCCAGCATCATTCCCTTCTCCAGGCTTTGCTGTCTCCTCATGATGTGGCCAAAGGACTTCCACTTTGTCTCTAGTCTCTTTCCCTCCAATGAGCAGCCGGGCTTTCTTTCCTGGAGGATGGACTGGTTGGATCTTCTCGCAGTCCAAGGCACTCTCAGGACTTTCCTCCAACACCACAGCTCAAAAGCATCTCTCTTCCTTCGCTCAGCCTTCCCGAAGGTCCAGCTCTCACATCCGTAGGTGACTACAGGGAAGACCATGGCTTGGACTAGGCAATGGATCTTGGTTGCCAGTCTGATGTCTCTACTCTTGACTATTTTATCGAGACTGGACATTGCTCTCCTCCCAAGAAGGAAGCGTCTCCTGATTTCCTGGCCACAGTCTGCATCTGCACTCATCTTTGCGCCTAGAAATACAAAGTCTGTCACGGCCTCCACATTTTCTCCCTCTATTTTCCAGTTGTCAATCATTCTTGTTGCCATCATCTTGGTTTTTTTGATGTTTAGCTGCAACCCGGCTTTTGCGCTTTCTTCTTCCACCTTGATGAGAAGGCTCCTCAGCTCCTCCTCGCTTTCGGCCATCAGAGTGGTGTCATCTGCATATCTGAGGTTGTTAATGTTTCTTCCAGCAATTTTCACCCCAGCTTTGCACTCATCAAGCCCCGCACATCCTCGCATGATGTGTTCTGCATACACGTTAAAAAGGTTGGGTGAGAGGATGCAGCCTTGCCGGACGCCTTTCCCAATCTTGACCCAGTCTCCTGTTCCGTGGTCAGTTCTGACTGTTGCTCCTTGGTCCTTGTACAGATTCCTCAGGAGAGAGAGAGGGAAGGGGGCTTGGGATGCCCATCCCACCAAGGACTTGCCACCATTTATTATGATCCACACAGTCAAAGGCTTTAGAGTAGTCAATGAAGCAGAAAGAGATGTTTTTCTGAAACTCCCTGCCTTTCTCCATTCTCCAGCATCCGGATATTGGCAATCTGGTCTCTCGTTCCTCTACCTTTTCTAAACCCAGCTTGAACATCTGGCAACTCTCGCTCCATGTATTGCTGGAGTCTTCCTTGCAGGATCTTGAGCATTCCCTTCCTGGCATGATGAGAAATAAGGGCCACTGTACGGAAGTTGGAGCAGTCTTTCGCATTTCCCTTTTTTGGTATGGGGATGTAAGTTGATTTTTTCCAGTCTGATGGCCATTTTTGTGTTTTCCATATTTGCTGGCATATGGTGAGAAGAATAGAATATAAATGCTGTAATTAAATAAATAAAAAGTAGCCAACATGAGCCTCCCCGCCAGTCTTTAAAAGGCCGTTGTCCCCATCTGGGGAAGGAGATAAGGATGGGAGAAACACTCCTTCTGGACCAGACCTATCGAAGCCAGTGTCATGTCCCACAATTGGCCAAGCAACCCACTACAGGAAAACCACCAAGATCACCAATGACGGGAAGAAGAGCACTCCTCTCCGGCTGGGGCTACTAAAGGACGAGGCAGCCAAGAAATGAAAATAATCTCTTTTTCAAAAAAGAGGAAGTTGAGGCAGAGGATGGGAGGGGATGAGGCGGAAAGTTTGCAGAAGTTTTCGTAATAAGAAAAAAATAATACCCACATCAGCATTTTTTCAAGAGTTGTCTCCATTCTACATGTTGTCTCTGGTTGAGAGCAAAGCGGAGCCATGGACGGTGGGCGTTCTGGACTTCCTAGCCTCAAGATGGAAAAGCATCCTCTGCCAATTGGCATCAGCCTCCAGCAAGGAAGAGTCCTTCTGCCATTGATGTTGATCGTTTTCCTCTTTTCGGGTGAGTTTCCTTTTCAAGAGACCATTCTCTTTACTGTAAAAAGACTAGAAAGACAGAACGGTGATCCTTAAGCCTTCCAAACTGTAGGGTTGACAGGCATATTTTTCCTCCTCTTCCTTTCTTTCCTCTCTTCCCTTCTCTTCCATTCTTCTCTTCCTTTGTCCCTGTCTTTCCTTCCACCCTCCTTCCCTCTCCTTCCTTCCTTCCTTCCTTTTTTCCTTCCTTCCTTCCTTCCTTCCTTCCTTCCTTCCTTCCTTCCTTCTATACTTTCCTCCTGCTCCTCCTCTTTCTTTCTTCCTTCTCTTTCCTTCACTTCACTTCCATTTTTCTCTTTCTTTATCCCTTTCTTTCCTCCCATCCCCCTTTTCTTCTCTCCTCTCCTCTCCTTCCTTCCTTCCTTCCTTCCTTCCTTCCTTCCTTCCTTCTATACTTTCCTCCTGCTCCTCCTCTTTCTTTCTTCTTTTTCCTTTGCTTCACTTCCATTCTTCTCTTCCTTTATCCCTGTCTTTCCTCCCATCCTCCTTCCCTCTTCCCCTTCCTTCCTTCCTTCCTTCCTTCTATACTTTCCTCCTGCTCCTCCTCTTTCTTTCCTTCTCTTTCCTCCGCTTCACTTCCATTTTTCTCTTTCTTTATCCCTTTCTTTCCTCCCATCCTCCTTCTCTTCTCTTCTCTTCTCTTCTCTTCTCTTCTCTTCTCTTCCCGTTCCTTCCTTTCTTCCTTCTTTACTTTCCTCCCACTCCTTCTCTTCCTTTCTTCCTTCTCTTTCTTTCCCTTCACTTCCATTCTTCTCTTCCTTTATCCCTATCTTTCCTCCCATCCTCCTTCCCTCTCCCTCTCCCTCTCCCTTCCTTCCTTCCTTCTATACTTTCCTCCTGCTCCTCCTCTTTCTTTCTTCCTTCACTTTCCTTCGCTTCACACCCATTTTTCTCTTTCTTTATCCCATTCTTTCCTCCCAACCTCCTTCTCTTCCCCTTCCTTCCTTCCTTCCTTCTTTACTTTCCTCCCACTCCTTCTCTTCCTGTCTTCCTTCTCCTTCCTTCCCGTCTCTTCCATTCGTCTCTTCCTTTCCTCCTTCTCTTTCCTTCCCTTCTCTTCCATTCTTCTCTTCCTTTATCCCTATCTTTCCTCCCACCCTCCTTCCCTCTCCTTCTTCCTTCCTTCCTTCCTTCCTTCCTTCCTTCTATACTTTCCTCCTGCTCCTCCTCTTTCTTTCTTCCTTCTCTTTCCTCCGCTTCACTTCCATTTTTCTCTTTCTTTATCCCTTTCTTTCCTCCCATCCTCCTTCCTTTTCCTTCCCTTCCCTTCCCTTCTCTTCCTTCCTTCCTTTCCTCCCACTCCTTCTCTTCCTTCCTTTCTTCCTTCTCTTTTCTTCCCTTCTCTTCCATTCTTCTCTTCCTTTATCCCTGTCTTTCCTCCCACCCTCCTTCCCTCTCCTTCCTTCCTTCCTTCCTTCCTTCCTTCCTTCCTTCCTTCCTTCCTTCCTTCCATACTTTCCTCCCACTCCTACTGTTCCTTTCTTCCTTCTCTTTCCTTCGCTTCACTTCCATTTTCTCTTCCTTTATCCCTTTCTTTCCTCTCATCCTCCTTCTCTTCTCTTCTCTTCCTCTTCCTTCTTTCTTTGCTTTCCTCCCACTCCTTCCCTTCCTTTCTTCCTTCTTTTTCCTTCTCTTCCATTCTTCTCTTCCTTTATCCCTTTCTTTCCTCCCATCCTTCTACCCTCTCCCTCCTTCCTTCCTTCCTTCCCTCTCTCCCTCCCTCCCTCCCTCTCTCCCTCCCTTCCTCCCTCCTCCCTTCCTTCCTTCCTTCCTTCCTTACTTACTTATCATTGCACTTTTATGTTTTGTGTCCCTTGCTTATTGTATTTACCATGTTTTTGTATTTTACTGTGTTGTTGTTTGCATTTCCTTATTTATTTTGTTGTATTTTACTGTATTGTAATTTTCTGTCTGGGCTTGGCCTCATGTAAGCCGCCCTGAGTCCCCGTTGGGGGAGATGGTGGCGGGATATAAATAAAGTAGTTTATTATTATTATTATTATTATTATTATTATTATTATTATTTTTACCATCATCATCATTATCCCTTCCTTCCTTCCTTCCTTCCTTCCTTCCTTCCTTCCTTCCTTCCTTCCTTCCTTCCTTCTATACATTCCTCCTACTCTTCCTCTTCCTTTTTCCTTCTCTCCCCTTCCCATCCCTTCCATTCTTCTCTTCTTTTATTCCTTTCTTTCCTCCCACCCTCCTTCCCTCTCCTTCCTTCCTTTCCTCCCACTCCTCCTTTTTCTTTCTCTCTTCCCTCCCCTTCCCCAAACTCCACCAGTGTTCACATTTGGGCATATTGAGTATTCCTGCCAAGTTTGGTCCAGATCCATCACTGTTTGAGTCCACAGCGCTGTCTGGTGAACTACAACTCCAAAACTCAAGGTCAGTGCCCATCAAACCTAGTATATTCTGTTCGTTATGGGAGAACCGTGTGCCAAGTTTGGTTCAATTCCATCATTGGTGGAGTTCAGAATGCTCTTTGATTGTAAGTGAACTACAAATCCCAGCAACTCCAACTCCCAAATGTCAAGGTCTATTACCCCTCCCCCCCCCAACCCCACCAGTGTAGGTGAACTATAAATCCCAGCAATTACAACTCCCCAATGTTTAGGTCTAATTTCCCCAAACTCGACCACTGTTCACAATTGGGCATATTGAGTATTCCTGCCAAGTTTGGTCCAGATCCATCACTGTTTGAGTCCACAGCGCTGTCTGGAGATAGGTGAACTACAACTCCAAAACTCAAGGTCAATGCCCATCAAACCTAGTATATTCTGTTCGTTATGGGAGAACTGTGTGCCAAGTTTGGTGCAATTCCATCATTGGTGGAGTTCAGAATGCTCTTTGATTGTAAGTGAACTACAAATCCCAGCAACTCCAACTCCCAAATGTCAAGGTCTATTACCCCTCCCCCCCCAACCCCACCAGTGTAGGTGAACTATAAATCCCAGCAACTACAACTCCCCAATGTTTAGGTCTAATTTCCCCAAACTCGACCACTGTTCACAATTGGGCATATTGAGTATTCCTGCCAAGTTTGGTCCAGATCCATCACTGTTTGAGTCCACAGCGCTGTCTGGAGTTAGGTGAACTACAACTCCAAAACTCAAGGTCAATGCCCATCAAACCTAGTATATTCTGTTCGTTATGGGAGAACCGTGTGCCAAGTTTGGTGCAATTCCATCATTGGTGGAGTTCAGAATGCTCTTTGATTGTAAGTGAACTACAAATCCCAGCAACTCCAACTCTCAAATGTCAAGGTCTATTGACAATCCCCCCGCCAACCCCACCAGTATTCAAATTTGGGCATACCGGGTATTTGTGCCAAATTTGCTCCAGTGAATGAAAATACATCCTAAAGATCATTATTTACATGGCGATTCATAATTTTAGGGTTATGGTTGGGGGTCACCACAACATGAGGAACTGTATTAAGGGGTCACGGCATTAGGATGGTTGAGAACCATTGGTATACAGAGATACGGTCACAAAGCTAGGCGGGTCCCAAACTGTTCAGGGCTTTGTAGGTGAGAACCTGCACCTTGAATTGGGTCTGGAAAAATGAATGGCAGCCAGTGGAGCTCCTTAAACAGGAGGGTTAGTCGCAGAGGCGGCCCTAGGTAATTTTCCATGGTAAGCAAACAGTATTTTGGCGTGCCCCCCCCCCCCTTTCAACCAATCATTGATATATATTTTCTGTTCGTCGTGGGAGTTCTGTGTGCCATATTTGGTTCATTTCCATCATTGGTGGAGTTCAGAATGCTCTTTAGGTGAAATATACATCCCATTAACTACAACTCGCATATGTCAAGGTCTATTTCCCCCCAAGAGCTCCCCAAGAGCGCCCCTGGGCAAAATCAACTATACTGCAAATGCTTACTTTGCGAAATGGGTTGAGCCGCCCCTGGTTTATTTATTTATTTATTTATTTGCTTCATTTTTATACCGCATTTTTCAGCCCTTAACAGGCGACTCAATGCGGTTTACAGTGCAATTAAAACACAACAATGCAACAACGGGATCGACGATGTCGATCCACAACAATTAACAATCAGACAGGACAAATCAACAAACAACATATATAATGCCTCAATTGAAATCAGATCCGTTCTCATAGTCGTTGTGCCGTTCCTATGTTCCATTTACCGTCTTCCTTGATTAGT
Organism: Anolis sagrei; assembly: GCF_037176765.1. NCBI lineage: Eukaryota > Metazoa > Chordata > Lepidosauria > Squamata > Anolidae > Anolis > Anolis sagrei. The sequence continues at coordinate 5,487,707 of NC_090028.1, read as the reverse complement.
TGCATTGCTTAGCCAAACGCTTGTTCGTAAAGCCAGGTCTTGACCATTCTCCGAAACGTCAGCAACGAAGGTGCCTATCTGATGTCTGCCGGCAAGGCATTCCATAGCCGAGGGGCCACCACTGAGAAGGCCCTGTCTCTCGTCCCCGCCAAGCGCGCCTGTGACGCAGGCGGGATCGAGAGCAGGGCCTCCCCAGATGATCTTAATGTTCTAGTCGGTTCATAGGTGGAGATGCGTTCGGAGAGGTAAGCGGGGCCAGAACCGTTTAGGGCTTTATAGGCTAAAGCCAGCACCTTGAATTGACCGCTCCCTGTAAGGAGCCAACCTGGCTGCCACCCATTGGACTATCTGGAATTTCCGAGCCGTTTTCAAGGGTAGCCCCACATAGAGTGCATTACAGTAATCCAGTTTAGAAGTGACTAAGGCATGGACCACCCTGGCCAGATCCGCCTTCACGAAGTACGGTCACAGTTGATGCACGAGTCTTAGTTGTGCAAAGGCCCTCCCGGCCACCACCGACGCCTGAGCCTCAAGCGTGAGCGATGAATCCAAGAGGACTCCCAAACTGCGGACCTGTGCCTTCAGGGGGGTGTAGCCCCGTCCAGCACAGGTTGCCAACCTATACCCCGATCCGGTTTGCGATTGACCAGGAGGACCTCTGTCTTGTCGGGATTAATCTTCAGCTTGTTCGTCCTCATCCAGATGGACACAGTGGCCAGGCACTCGTCCAGCACTCGAGGGGCTTCCTTGGAGTTAGGTCTAGACAAAATGCCTTTGTCAACCCCTTAAAGACCTGGGAAGACAAAAGGAATGCAAATAGGAGGCATATTTTTGCACTTCCTCCCCATGTGCGGGAAAGACGACAGGCTCCAGTGCACGATCGGAACTCCCTGGGGTTGCAATGGTTTCTAGAGGAAATGAAAGAATCTCTTCTGCTGGTAAAGAAGCCATGCACAGTTGCGTGAGAGATATTCTGCAGCATGTCATGGGAATAGAAACATCTCTGAAATGTTACTAAATTCTGGAAAGTTGGTTGAAAGGAAGCTGAAAGGCTGCTCAAGCAAGTGAAAGCTTTTCAGTTATAGGTTGTCTATGAGGAGAGGAGAGCAGCAGGGTGGGATGAGCTGAGTGAGCTGGGAAAGAGACTGAGAGAGCACAGAATTCTGGGAAATGTAGTTTGGGAAGGAGAAGAGTCCTATGGCAGAGAATCCAAAAGGCCCAGCGAGGCAAAGCCAAAAAGGCTGCCATTCCTCTTACTATGAGGAGAGGAGAGCAGCAGGGTGGGATGAGCTGAGTGAGCTGGGAAAGAGACTGAGAGAGCACAGAATTCTGGGAAATGTAGTTTGGGAAGGAGAAGAGTCCTATGGCAGAGAATCCAAAAGGCCCAGCGAGGCAAAGCCAAAAAGGCTGCCATTCCTCTTACTATGAGGAGAGGAGAGCAGCAGGGTGGGATGAGCTGAGTGAGCTGGGAAAGAGACTGAGAGAGCACAGAATTCTGGGAAATGTAGTTTGGGAAGGAGAAGAGTCCTATGGCAGAGAATCCAAAAGGCCCAGCGAGGCAAAGCCAAAAAAGCTGCCATTCCTCTTACTATGAGGAGAGGAGAGCAGCAGGGTGGGATGAGCTGAGTGAGCTGGGAAAGAGACTGAGAGAGCACAGAATTCTGGGAAATGTAGTTTGGGAAGGAGAAGAGTCCTATGGCAGAGAATCCAAAAGGCCCAGCGAGGCAAAGCCAAAAAGGCTGCCATTCCTCTTACTATGAGGAGAGGAGAGCAGCAGGGTGGGATGAGCTGAGTGAGCTGGGAAAGAGACTGAGAGAGCACAGAATTCTGGGAAATGTAGTTTGGGAAGGAGAAGAGTCCTATGGCAGAGAATCCAAAAGGCCCAGCGAGGCAAAGCCAAAAAGGCTGCCATTCCTCTTACTATGAGGAGAGGAGAGCAGCAGGGTGGGATGAGCTGAGTGAGCTGGGAAAGAGACTGAGAGAGCACAGAATTCTGGGAAATGTAGTTTGGGAAGGAGAAGAGTCTGATACTCACTGTGCGCTTGCATGAGCCGCGACACGTTGAGCCCCTTTCATCCGCATCATGCACACCCCGAATTTGAAGTCAAAGGCATCGCTGGAACACAATACACACAGAGAGACAGAAAAAGACTCAACAGATGTCGGTACTGGTATGCGTCAGGTACTGGCTTGTTCAGTAGACTTTCCTTTACAGTTCCATTTTGGCGGGAAGCCTTAGCATTGAACGGTTGTGTTGAGATTAACTTCACAATTCAGCAGCAGATCAGTTGCACAACTTCAGCGCTTTCCAGTAGCTTCTTCCTGCACAGTATTTTCAGTCAACTGCTCCCACAGCCTGCAGCCACTCTGGAACCTTTTACATACACTTGAGTACATGCCCGGCCATTGTCAGTTTTACCATTGTCTTTCCCCCAGTCTAGATGGTATTACAAACTTACCACAGCACACAGTTATATCTTGTCTTAGCAGACAGGTTCTTTTAATTACATATAGCCTTCGACGAACAACATTACAGCACAAGGAGAGGAATACACTGTACATGACTTCCTTATATACAATTCTATACAATTACACATAGCAATCTCTGATTGGTTCCCAACCCATTAACTTAACTCAGACCTAGGATTACATCATTCACAATCACCTGGACTAGGCCAGAACACATTCCCCAAATGATTCCCTATATACAGTTAATGCATGACTCAGCATTTCCAATAGAAGCCCATCAGCAGTGCATGACTCAGCTATATTACATTACAATACATTGTAAAACCTGACAGGTTGTGTTGTTAAAGTGCGAAGTATGGAACTCTGTGCAGACGGCCGGTCAATGCGACTTAAGCAATGTATGCAGCAGGTACTGGCTTGTTCAGTAGACTTTTTTCTACAGTTCCATTTGGGCGGGAAGCTTTAGCATCGAACGGTTGTGTTGTTAAAGTGCGAAGTATGGAACTCTGTGCAGACGGTCGGTCAATGCGACTTAAGCACTGTATGCAGCAGGTACTGGCTTGTTCAGTAGACTCTTCTCTACAGTTCTATTTGGGTGGGCAGCCTTAGCATCGAACGGTTGTGTTGTTAAAGTGCAAAGTATGGAACTCTGTGCAGACGGTCGGTCAATGCGACTTAAGCAACGTATGCAGCAGATACTGGCTTGTTCAGTAGATTCTCCTATACAGTTCCATTCTGGCGGGAAGTCTTAGCATCGAACGGTTGTGTTGTTAAAGTGCGAAGTATGGAACTCTATGCAGACGGTCGGTCAGTGCGACTTAAGCAACATATGCAGCAGGTACTGGCTTGTTCAGTAGACTCTTCTCTACAGTTCCATTTGGGCGGGAAGCCTTAGCATCGAACGGTTGTGTTGTTAAAGTGTGAAGTATGGAACTCCATGTAGACGGTTGGTCAATGCGACTTAAGCAATGTATGCAGCAGGTACTGGCTTGTTCAGTAGATTCTCCTCTACAGTTCCATTTGGGTGAGAAGCCTTAGTATTGAATGCTTGTGTTGTTAATGTGTGAAGTATGGAACTCTGTGCAGATGGTCGGTCAATGCGACTTAAGCAACGTATGCAGCAGGTACTGGCTTGTTCAGTAGACTCTTCTCTACAGTTCCATTTGGGTGAGAAGCCTTAGTATTGAATGGTTGTGTTGTTAAAGTGTGAAGTATGGAATTCTATGCAGATGGTCGGTCAGTGTGACTTAAGCAACCTATGCAGCAGGTACTGGCTTGTTCAATAGATTCTTCTCTACAGTTCCATTTTGGCAGGAAGCCTTAGCATCGAACGGTTGTGTTGTTAAAGTGTGAAGTATGGAACTCTGTGCAGACGGTCGGTCAATGCGATTTAAGCAACGTATGCAGCAGGTACTGGCTTGTTCAGTTGACTCTTCTCTACAGTTCCATTTGGATGGGTAGCCTTAGCATTGAACGGTTGTGTTGTTAAAGTGCGAAGTATGGAACTCTGTGCAGATGGTCGGTCAATGCGACTTAAGCAACATATGCAGCAGGTACTGGCTTGTTCAGCAGACTCTCCTCTACAGTTCCATTTGGGTGGGAAGTCTTAGCATCGAACGGTTGTGTTGTTAATGTGTGAAGTATGGAACTCCGTGCAGACGGTCGGTCAATGCGACTTAAGCAACGTATGCAGCAGGTACTGGCTTGTTCAGTAGACTCTTCTCTACAGTTCCATTTTGGCGGGAAGCCTTAGCATTGAACGGTTGTGTTGTTAAAGTGTGAAGTATGGAACTCTGTGCAGACTGTCAGTCAGTGCGACTTAAGCAACATATGCAGTAGGCACTGGCTTGTTCAGTAGACTCTTCTCTACAGTTCCATTTGGGCAGGAAGCCTTAGCATTTTGTTTGTTTAATTGTTGAAGATCTAAGCAATAATAAAGGATAATAAAGGACTTGATTAAACTTTTCAAGCATCTAAAGACTTTTGTATAGGAAAATCCTTAGGGTCTCTCAGCCAAGGCAACCCGGCTTCCTGCTGGGCACAAAGAGCACGTCCTGTTCAAAAGACAATTATAGGCCTGATGTCAGGCACCCCCCCTCAGAATTAAGGGATAAGGACTTATAGTTCTGCAAAGGGCAAGGTCACCAGACTACACAACAAGGGTTAAGTCTTGGCCACATTGCCAAGGCACTGACAACAGCAAGGACCCCACGAGGCTTTTTGGGAAATGGCTGGATCTTGGGACTTCTGCCCTTTTGTGAGAGTTGTAGTTCCCCAAGGGCTGAACGATGGATTCTGTTATTGATCAACTCAGCGCCCATCTGCTGATTCCAGCCTGAATCCATGACTCTCTGCTGAGTGGACTGGACTGTTTGCCACAACCCTGGCCATGAACTTTCTATCAATGCTTGATTTGAACTGCTAGCAACCTCTGCTTCCACACGCCCTTCCTAAGAGCATGGGATTTCCAGTTTGGACCTTAATAAAGATCAAATATTGAAATAAACTTTATGGGGTAGGATGGGGGTTCCTCTTATGAACTAACTCTGTATCAGTGATGCCTATTGCCTATGATTTTGATATATGTATGTAACCTTATGAATTTCCTCTGTACCCTTGCCCTCTCTGACCCTTGCCCCACAAAACTGCTGTGACCAGGAACTGCCTGGGGGAGGGCTCCAGCCTCACCCTCAATCACCCTTGATTGATTCATTTGCATGGACCATACTGTTGTTTCCCCCCAACCCTGGCCCTCGGAGCAGACCAGCGAGGGGAGGGGGCCAACAGAACTCGGAAACAAAGATTGATTGAATCACCCAGGTATTGTTGATCCCCCTTTGAGGTCCGATACCGAAAAAAGCCTTTTCATATTTCCTCCAAATCCCATCACAGACCAGGAAGCCCATTGTTCCCTTATCTCACACCCCGCCAGTGAGGACAAAAACCTCACATTCCAGCTGGCGGATGCCCCTAAGCTGATCATTACCTCAGTCTTTGTCAAGCTTCATCCCACCTCCTAGCTGCCGATTGGTCCATCTTCGGAGGCGCTAGGAAGGCACTGATTGGCCTCCCAGAGGTGGCGGAGCTCGCTGATTGGTCCAGAGGCGGGGCGTGCCGCCAAGCCTCCTCCCAGCTGTTCCGCGGCCAGCCAATCAGCACGAAGCCGGCTGGCAAGGGGCGGGCGGGAATTTTGAAACTGTTTTCCTTTGTCTGCATGCTATAAAAATGCTTGGAAATTCTGTAAAATTATGCTTGCAGTGGAATGATTCCTGCAATGCATCTGATCTCACCTGAATCACAAATAAACCTCGGTTGCTGAAAACTTCTTCCACTTTGATGAGGCATTATTATTTGTAATATTTTTTACTCTTTGGATTGGCTCTCGCTGGCCTCACCAAAGGTCCAGGGCCCTTTTGAGCTGTCCTCAGGGATCTCCTCCGCCGGGAGACCCTACTAAAAACAGCTCGATATCAGGCCCAGTGCATGACAGCACAATCTGTGTGTGTGTGTATGAGAGACAAGGATGGTTTTCCTTTCACCTTTTAACATTTCTGTTTGTTCTTTCAGAATATCTAGCAATGGCGTCTCCGGGTTCTTCATTCGTTCTGACACCGTCCTCTTTGGATGTCCTGGAAGGATCGACCGTGAATATGTCTTGCAAATTCCAAGGAAACATAACTGGCGTGTGGTATATTAATTGGTATCACAATGGAACCAGGAAATTAGCAAATTCAAGTCAAATGCCCATAATTACAGACAAAGCCGCCCAAGTGAGCAATCTCACTCTGAAGAGAGTTGACATCGAGGACTCTGGAACGTATCAATGTCAGTTTGGTAACTCAGAGGGCGTCAAGTCTGTCAGTAATAGTACAGTTACTGTTAGAGGTAAATTGTTGCTTTTCTGCCACTTTTTGATCGTTTGTGTGTTTGGGTGAATGTGTCTTTTTCTTCAATTTTTTTTTGGGGGGGGTACCAATCATACCGTCAAAGGGGGTGACACCTCTCTCAGGGTCTATAGGTTTTTGGTGCGGACTTTGAGCTGAAATGGATAAAAATGAGAACCCTATACATAGATACAACCAGAAACAAAACATTTCTCACAAGCCCACTCTTGGTTGTGTTTAAGTGCAGGCCAAGGTCTTTAGGCACTGCAATCAGTATGCCCATCACCACTGGGACCACCTTGACAGGCCTAAAAATTTAGTGTGAACCCAAGCCAGTCCCTTCGTGGTCGCCAATTGATCTAGAGCTAAAATTTAGGGGTCTTTGCCAGGAGGCAGAGACCAATTAGACTCATCAAAGAGTTCTTTTTCCCTGGCGGGACAGAGAAGCATCCCATATTTTTCCCTGATTTCCCAATGAAAAGCCTCACCAGTTGAAGAAAAGCCATCGAGGTTTAAATGCGATTCAGCTGAAATGGATGCAAAGCTGCAATAATTCGCCAAGCTAAGTATGAGGGGAGTACACTAGTACAGTCATATTTATAGCAAATTCAAAGTTGCAGAGTTCAAACTCCCCGCCCTGGCTTCCCTGTTGTTCCCTGCCATGATTGGGCGATGGGCTCCAGTGGTCCGTAGGAACCAATGGGAAGACCTCTGCCACCTGGTGGCGACAGCCAATCAGGAGAGATGGAGGCGGGATGAGGGAGCACAAAGGAATCTGGGAAAGGAGTAAACAAAGGAAATGCCATGCCATGCGGCCGGCGAGATAAAGGGGAAATCCCAAGCCAGCCTGATCTATTGTGCTTTGAGTGGAATGAATAATCAGAGCGAAGGCAAAAGGTTTTTCGAGGACCTTTTGTCCTTCTGGAGGAAATATGATTAAGATTTTTGCCAAGGGGGCAAGCTGAGGGCTGGGCAATTCCTCCGAGGGCCACCAGCTGCCCAGGCTATTGTCCATGCAAAAGGAAGTTGTGGATAAAAAAATTCCTGGAATGTTTGGGGCTTTGTAGTCCCTTTGGTGGAGTTTCTTCATGTATATAGGGGAAACAAAGGTCAGAAGAAAAGGGGAAAGGCTTCTGCCACACAAAGAAATCAGAAAACACATTTCATATATCTAAAGTTCATAAAAGGCAAGATTTCATAAGGTTTGTCCATGTGGGGGGAAAGAGCGTCCATAGGGGATGGCTAAAACGCAAGGGTGTTGCACAAAGGTCCTGGCAGGAGTTCTTGAGTGGCCCAAATGGACCTGGTGTCTCTGGAAACAAGCTTTGCTCCCCGTCCTTGGAGAACTACAGCTCCCGAGAGAGGCAGAGACCCCAAGGTCTAGCTATTCCCGAAGTTTCATGAGGTCCTCATTGTTGTTAAGGCCTTGGCAAATTGACCAAGACTTAATCCCTATTGTGCAGGCTGGTACCTTTGTCCTTTGCAGAACTATAAGTCACCATCCCTTGTTAGGGGGGGGGGGGGCATGCTCGGCGTCAGTGCCAGTCTTTGCAGTTCGATCTTTAAATCCTCATATCATGTCAGCTTTTCAATTTGTTTCTCTTCAATCCTGACCTCACAACCTCTGAGGATGCTTGCCATAGATGCAGGCGAAACATCAGGAGAGAATGCCTTTAGAACAGGGGTCCTCAAACTTTTTGAACAGAAGGCCAGGTCACAGTCCTTTAAACTGTTGGAGGGCCGGATTATAATTTGAAAAAAAACATGAATGTATTCCTATGCAGACTGCACATATCTTATTTGTAGTGCAAAAGACCCCCATTTAAAACAATACAATAATTAAAATGAAGAACAATTCTAACCAATATAAACTAACTAGCCATCCCCTGCCATGCGTTGCTGTGGCCCACATGGGGGTTCTGTGTGGGAGGTTTGGCCCAATTCTATCTTTGGTGGGGCGCAGAATGCTCTGTGATTGTAGGTGAACTATAAATCCCAGCAACTACAACTCCCGAATGTCAAGATTCTATTTTCCCCAAACTCCACCAGTGTTCACATTTGGGCATATTGAGTATTTGTGTAGAATTTGATCCAGATCCATCATTGTTTGAGTCCACAGTGATCTCTGGATGTAGGTGAACTACAACTCTAAAACCAAAGTACACTGCCCACCAAACCCTTCCAGTATTTTTTGTTGGTCATGGGAGTTCTGTGTGCCAAGACTGGTTCAATTCCATCGTTGCTGGAGTTCAGAATGCTTTTTGATTGTAGGTGAACTATAACTCCCAGCAACTACAACTCCCAAGTGTCAAGGTTATTTTCCCCAAACTCCACCAGTCTTCACATTTGGGCATACTTAGTATTTGTGCCAAGTTTGGTCCAGATCCATCATTGTTTGAGTCTACAGTGCTCTCTGGATGTAGGTGAACTACAACTCCCAAACTCAAGGTCAATGTCCACCCTTCCAGTGTTTTCTGTTGGTCATGGGAGGCCTGTGTGCCAAGTTTGGTTCAATTCCATCGTTGGTGGAGTTCAGAATGCTCTTTGATTGTAGGTGAACTATAAATCCCAGCAACTACAACACCCAAATGACAAAATCATAATTTTTTGAGTGATGGTCACTCCTTGTGTAGTGAGACGTCTTGTTACCAAATTTGGTGTGATTTCGTTCATTGGTTCTTTTGTTTTTAAGGAACTCATTATGCACAGAGCATTTTTATATATATAGGTTAGTATTTCAATGCGAAGTGTGGGCCTGCTTTTAGCTGATGAGATAGGGTTGTTGTTGTTGTTGTTGTTGTGTGCTTTCAAGTTGTTTCAGACTTAGGTTGACCCTGAGGAAGGACAGGGTAAATGACCTTGGAGGTCTGCATCCGGCCCTCGAGCCTTAGTTTGAGGACCCCTGCTCTAGAACCTGGCCATAGAGTCCGAGAAAACCTACAACAACCCACAATAAGATTAGTACACAGCAAACAAGGTCACTCTGCTGGCTGTTGTATTGGATCACACGTTGGACACTTCCCAACTGTCAAAGGACTATGTGATGTATCGGTGAGTAGTGTGTGAGATCCCAGTAAGGTGTCCCTTTGCAGCTGGCAGATGGTAATTTTGTCAGTGCCGATTGTGTTTAAGTGCAGGCCAAGGTCTTTAGGCACTGCACCCAGTGTACCGATCACCACCGGGACCTCCTTGACTGGCTTGTGCCAGAGTCTTTGCAGTTCGATCTTTAAATCTGAATTCAGAAGCCCCAGAATCGTTTGACATGTTCATTCTCTGTAACTTTTTCCGGCTTGTGATCCCACAGTTCTTTGTCGCAGGCAGATGGAATTTTGTGGCACAAGTTCCAATGGATCATCTGAACAATGGTGTTGTGCCTCTGCTTGTAGTCTGTCTGCGCGATCTTCTTGCAGCAGCTGAGGATGGGATCTATTGTTTCATCTGCTTCCTTGCAGAGTCTACACTTGTGATCTGTCATCAACTTTTCAATTCTGGCTTTGATGGCATTGGTTCTTTGATGGCTTGGTCTTGGGTGGCCAGAATCAGGCCTTCCATCTCCTTTTTCAAAGTTCCATTTGTGAGCCACATCCATGTTGTTGTTGTTGTTGTTGTTGTTGTTATTATTATTATTATTATTATTATTTGAAACACTATAAGATTAGTACACAGCAAACAAGGTCACTCTGCTGGCTGTTGTATTGGATCACACGTTGGACACTTCCCAACTGTCAAAGGACTGTGTGATGTATCGGTGAGTAGTGTGTGCAGATCCCAGCAAGGTGTCCCTTTGCAGCTGGCAGATGGTAATTTTGTCAGTGCCGATTGTGTTTAAGTGCAGGCCAAGGTCTTTAGGCACTGCACCCAGTGTGCCAATTGCTATAGGGACCACCTTTACTAGCTTGTGCCAGAGTCTGCAATTCAATGCAGTATTGTGTCAGCTTTTCCAGTTGTTTCTCTTCAATCCTGCTGTCACCTGGGATTGCAACATCCACAATCCATACTTTGTTTTTTTTCCCCCCGACCGTGAGGTCAGGTGTGTTGTGCTCCAAATCTCTGTCTGTCTCAAATAAGAAGCCCCAGAATTGTTTGATGTGTCCATTTTGTGTAACTTTTTCTGGCTTCTGATCCCACCAGTTCTTTGTCGCAGCCAGATGGCATTTGCAGCACAAGTCCCAATGAATCATCTCAGCAAGGGTGTTGTGCCTCTGCTTGTAGTCTGTCCACGATCTTCTTGCAGCAGCTGAGGATGAGATCGATTGTTTCACCTCCTTCCTTTCAGAGTCTACATTTGGAATCTGTCACCGACTTTTCAATTCTGGCTTGGGTGGCCTTGGTTCAAATGGCTTGTTCTTGGGCTGCCAGAATCAGGCCCTCCTTTGTCTCCTTTTTCAGAGTCCCATTTGTGAGCCACAGCCAGGTTTTTTCTTTCTCAATTTGACTCCCAGTTTTTCCCAGGAACCGTCCAAGGAGAGCCTTCTTTGGCCAGTTTTCTCTTCTGCTCTGGACTGTGTTTTTATGGTATTCCCTCCTTGTCTTTTGTACTTGAAGCAGTTTACTACTCTTGACTTCCCTCAATGTTTGTTCTTGACTGCCTTTCCCATCATCTGCCAGGGAATGTTTCTCTTCTTGTACCATTGGTCTCCCTTGCACAAGCCCTCTTCTCTTTGCCTCCTGATTTTCTGGGCAGGTAGTCTGTCGACATCACTACGCGGGTGTCATGAGTAGTGGATGGTCATCAGTTTTCTTGTTTTTCTGTCCAGATCCTCCAGCTCTGCTTTTGTCCAGTTCACAATCCCAGCCGTGTATCTAATGACGAGGATGGCCCAGGAGTTGAGAGCCTTGGTCGTATTTCCGCCATTTAATTTGCTCTTCAAAACCTTTCTGACTCTTTCTGACTCTCTGATTCTTTGCTGACCACATTTTTCACATGCCCATGCTTGATATTGACCAACTGTAGGATGCCCAGATATTTATAGTGTTGTGACTCAGGTACCAGAGATTGTCTTACACAGCAGTTAAATGGTTAACAGAAGCCTTTAATGAGTCTCTATCAGTAAGAGCACTTAACAGCAGTGCTAATTAACAAAACAAAAGAGCCTTCAGGCAAGTAAACAAAAAGGAGATAAGCCGGATCTTCCAGGACTTGAGCTCAGCAAAAAGGAAAGCAGGAGTTAACATGAGCGTGAGGCAAACACAAAATCAAAACAGCTTCTTAATCAAGCAGAGTTCAGAGCAATAACAAAGTCCAATAAACAGTTGTGTAGTCCAAAGACGATTCCAAGGTCAGGATGAAGTCACTCATGTAGCATGGTTCCAAAGTCAAGACACACAAGGCAGGATAGCTGGATACCAGGGACCCAAACAGAAGTTAGGCAACACAAAGCAAATAAACAACACTTTGTCTTCTGCAAAGTTACACATCCCAGCGTTCCCAATTTATGGAGAAAAATTTGTTTCTAAAATCAATTTGTATTTGGGTTTTTTTTTGTTTCGATATTTAAAATAATTACAAAATTTTCCTTTTAAAAAGTTCGATATTTACGAAATTTCGTAAATGGTAAAAATTTAATGAATCGATTTCCGAAACAATAACGAATCGATTCGTTAATGGCGGACGCGACCGCGAAATACGCTAAAAAACCTCCAAAAACTTCTGAAGCTTCCCTCTCCCTCTGTTGTTGACTGTTGGTGTGATATTATAATTTTTTTTCACTAATTAAACCATAAAACTGGCCCAGACATGCGGAAATAATAACGAAACGACCTCAAAACAATAACGAAACGAATACAATATCGAAATACGAAGCATTTACAAAAAGTTTTTGAAAATTCGTTTTTTTTAATAATTGCTCCAGAATGGTTCGTTATCGTTTTGTAATTGAAAAAATTAACGAATTATTAACGAATTACGAATTAACGAAACGAAATCGCCCAGCCCTAGTCACTATCACTTGATTGGCTTTCATCACTAGCATCTGGATCATTTCCCTCAGCTGCTGCTTCATTGCCACGCCAACGCTGCCATCTTTGATCCAATCCCTGATCCTGCCAAGATGAACCTGCCTTCCATGTATCCTGGAACCCTTCGAACTCGTCACTAGACGTGGCTTGGGTGCATATGTCCCTAATGTTCTTAACAAGAGTCCAATCCAGTTCCTCCTCCATTTCTCCCTCACTGGCTTCCAATTCACTTGAACTGGAATTGTCTGCTGTATCTTTAAGCCTTTTACTCAGGGTGTCATCATCACTGTCAGACTCACTGGCAACACGCTTTACTCCTTGGTAATCTGACTCTATTAGCTCCTCAGGGCCGAACCCTGCAAAGTCCTCCGAATCGCTTGGGGCCAAAATGATTTCCAGCTGACGCTGATCCAGCTCTGACTCAGCATCACTCCTCCTCCTGCAACTGGTAGTAGTAGATTCACTGCCAAGATGCTGAGCCTCAACATATGGGCTTTAGGCTGATTGGATTTTATGGTTTGTCCATTTGGTATTATTATTATTATTATTATTATTGTATTTTATGGTTTGTCCATTTGGTGTCCAACTTCGTTTATTTTACACAGGAGATGTGCCTTGAATGTCTCTTCTTGTATACAAAGTATAACAACAAAGACAATGGCTTTAATCGGTGCTCCTTCTTCTCCTGCAGAGATCACGGACTTGATGGTGAACCAGACTCCCGAAGCAGACCTGAAGAAAATGGAAGGGGGAAATGTCACCATGGACTGCTCTTTCAGGCCCGTTGCCAACCTCAGCACCATGTATGTTCAGTGGCACAAAAATACCATCGAGCTCAGCAATAATTCAGACTCAGGCATAATCCTTCAGGATCTGGAAAAGGGGTTGACATCTCTCACAGTTATGAATCTTGATCAGAGCCATTCGGGGTTCTACCAATGCAAAGTCGGGAGCAGCTTAAGAAACCGGTCAGGATTGGGGCACGGATGCCGCCTTGATGTTATTGGTAAGTGAAGAGTGTTCTCCATCTCTGGCTCTTGCAAGACGAGTAGAGAAAGCATGCCGAAATGCCTCCCACAGAGCCAGCCAAGCCAAAGCGCAATGATAGCGAATCATGTGCCTCCCACCGGAGCCACGGTGGCGCAGTGGGTTAAACCCTTGTGCCGGCTGAACTGATGACCTGAAGGTCAATGGTGCGAATCTGCGAGACAGGGTGAGCCCTCGGCTGTCAGCTCCAGCTCCTCATGCTGGGACATCAGAAAAACCTCCCACATGATGGTAACACATCTGGGTGTCTCCTAGACAACGTCCTTGCAGACGGTACATTCTCTCACACCAGAAGTGACTTGCAGTTTCTCAAGTCAATCCTGACACAAAAGAATATGACTCCCAAAGAAGGGGGATTATAAGAGTTGAAGAGAAAAATCACATCTCATTTCTATCACAGTTCAGTATTTTTCCTAATTTTCAGTGGAAAAGAATCTCTAGGAAGAAAGCTTTGAGCCAACAACAACAACAACAAATATTATTTATGTATTGTCGAAGGCTTTCATGGCCGGAATCACTAGGTTCTTGTGGGTTTTTTCGGGCTATATGGCCATGTTCTATATTATTTATATTCCACCTTTCTCTCCTAGGAGACTCAGAACAGATTACAGCATTTACATACTTTACTTACTTACTTAGGCGATCCCTCGTAGTCCGAGGATGATGGTCCTTCAAGTTCGGTGTCCTGGGGGTGGGTTCGTAGGTGGCTGTGGAGCCCAATTCCTGACCTGTGTCTTCTCCCACAGTGAGGGCATTGGTTTCCAGGTGGGAGGCGGTCCCGGTCTGAGTTGGCTTGACGCGCCTTCCTCTTGGCACATTTCTCTCTTTCACCCTCCATTCGTGCCTCTTCAAATTCTGCAGCACTGCTGGTCACAGCTGACCTCCAGCTGGAGCGCTCAAGGGCCAGGGCTTCCCAGTTCTCAGTGTCTATGCCAGAGATTTTAAGGTTGGCTTTGAGCCCATCTTTCAATCTCTTTTCTTGTCCTCCAATGTTCCGTTTTCCGTTGTTGAGTTCGGAGTAGAGCAACTGCTTTGGGAGATGGTGGTCAGGCATCCGGACAACGTGGCCAGTCCAGCGGAGCTGATGGCAGAGGACCATCGCTTCAATGCTGGTGGTCTTTGCTTCTTCCAGCACGCTGACATTTGTCCGCCTGTCTTCCCAAGAGATTTGCAGGATTTTCTGGAGGCAGCGCTGATGGAATTGTTCCAGGAGTTGCATGTGACGCCTGTAAACAATCCACGTTTCACAGGCATATAGCAGGGTTGGGAGGACAATAGCTTTATAAACATGCACCTTGGTGTCCCTACGGATACTCTCTGCTTCATTCGGAAAAATGCTGCACTCGCAGAGCTCAGGCAGTGTTGTATTTCGATGTCAGTGTTGACTTTGGTGGAGAGGTGGCTGCCATGGTAGTGGAAATGATCATGAGCATTTACATACAGAGGCAAACATTCAGTGCCTTTATAGTCATATACAATAAGACAGACAAACAAAGGCAAAGGCTTCTCTTTTCACTTCCGGCTTCTGAAGGTGGTACTCATTTCTGGCTCTGAAGAAGTGGTTTTTTTCCATTTTCAAGGCGAGGAGCTTGTGTTGTCCTGGATTGTGTGGCCAGCAAGATTGCTTGGAGCATCTCTTTGCCTTTTCCCACCAAAGTGATACCTATTGATATCCTCACATTTGCATGTTTTCGGACTGCTAGGTCCGCAGGAACTGGAGATGACAAGACAGGAGTTCACCCCATCTCGCAAATTTGAACTGCCGACCTTCAGGTCAGCAGTTCAGCTGACCTTCAGGTCAGCAGTTCAGCAGCACAAGGGTTTAACCCATTGCACCACCGCAGACTTGTATCAATTCCAACAAACAATTGTTCCAAACGCAAACAATATAGAGGCTGTATATTTTTCAAGGCCCAAATTACTTTTTTCTCTCCCCATGTTGCTGCTTGATAAGGATATTTCTGAATATGTTGCAAGTTTGGATTTTTGCTTGATGCTGCATGATTTAAAAATAATTGTGGGTGCATCTATACATCAGAATAATAATAGTATAAATGTACCCGCTATAGAATTATTATTATTATTATTATTATTATTATTATTATTATTATTCTGACACAAAAACACAGTATGTCACAGCAAATGAGATCTAAACCAAAGTCCATGTTGATATCAGTGCTGAAAATTCAGACTGTGTTAGCCAGAGATTGGATTTCAGTTTCGGTTTTCCCCTACATCTTCAGGTCATCCATGTACAGCAGATGTGAAATTTTGTGAGATTTCTTAGATGTTTGATAGTCCAGGTTTGTTTTTTGTAAGGTTGTTGACAGAGGGATCATGGCAATGATGAAAAGCAGTGGGGACAATGATGATGATGATGATTTATTTATCGTGTCATCAGCAACCAGACCATTGTATTACATTTCTAAACAAAACAAAACAAACAAACAGATAAAAAACCACAAATTTTGCAAACGTGGTAGTTGATTAAATGTGCTTTGACCAGTATCTGGCCCCTTGGAGTGCCTCTGGTGTGGCCGCAAGAAGGTCCTCCATTGTGCATGTGGAAGGGCTCAGGGTGCATTGCAGTAGGTGGTCAGTGGTTTGCTCTTCTCCACACTCGCATGTCGTGGATTCCACTTTGCGGCCCCATTTCTTGAGTTTGGCTCTGCATCTCGTGGTGCCAGAGCGCAGTCTGTTCAGCGCCTTCCAAGTCGCCCAGTTTTCTCTGTGCCCAGGGGGGAGTGTCTCATCTGGTATCACTCACAGATTGAGGTTCTGGGTTTGAGCCTGCCACTTTTGGACTCTTGCTTGCTGAGGTGTTCCAGCGAGAGTCTCTGTAGATCTTAGAAAACTATTTCTTGATTTAAGTCATTGACATGCTGGCTGATACCCAAACAGGGGATGAGCTGGAGGTGTCTCTGCCTTGGTCCTTTCACTACTGGCTGCTACTTCCCAGCGGATGTCAGGTGGTGCGATACCGGCTAAGCAGTGTAATTTCTCCAGTGGGGTAGGGCGCAGACACCCCGTGATAATGTGGCATGTCTCATTAAGAGCCACATCCACTGTTTTAGTGTGGTGAGATGTGTTCCACACTGGGCGTGCATACTCAGCAGCAGAGTAGCATAGTGCAAGAGCAGATGTCTTCACTGTATCTGGTTGTGATCCCCAGGTTGTGCCAGTCAGCTTTCGTATGATATTGTTTCTATCGCCCACTTTTTGTTTGATGTTCAGGCAGTGCTTCTTGTAGGTCAGAGAACTGTCCAGAGTGACTCCCAGGGATTTGAGTGCGCTGAAATGCTCCAGTGGGATTCCTTCCCAGGTCATCCTCAGAGCTCGGGATGTTTGTCTGTTCTTAAGGTGAAAAGCACATGTCTGTGTATTAGATGAGTTAGGAATCAGTTGGTTTTCCCTGTAATAGGCAGTAAGAGCACCTAGAGCTTTGGAGAGCTTCTGTTCTACCATCTCAAAGCTCCCTGCTTGAGCGGTGATGGCACGATCATCAGCATAGATGTAACTCTCTCTCCCTTCTGGCAGTGGCTGGTCATTTGTGTAGATGTTGAACATGGATGGAGCAAGCACACTCCCCTGAGGCAGGCCGTTCTTCTGTTTCCGCCATCTGCTTCTCTGGCCCGGAACTCAACAAAAAAGCTCCTGTTTTGTAGCAGGTTTCCTATGAGGCGAGTGAGGTGGTCGTCTTTTGTGATATTATACATTTTTCTCAGGAGGAGGCGGTGGTTCACAGTATCATAAGCCGCTGACAGGTCTATGAAGACAGCTCCTGTGATCTGCTGCCTTTCAAAGCCATCTTCTATGTGCTGAGTCAGGTTCAGCACTTGCGATGTGCAGCTTTTGCCTTTCCTGAAGCCAGCTTGCTGTGGGATCAGACAGGGGTCTATTTTTTCCGTAATTCTATACAAAATAAGTCTCTCCAGAACTTTGTAGAGGTGGCACAACAGGGAGATTGGTCTGTAGCTTTTTGGGTCATTGCGGTCTTTGCCTGGCTTCAAGATGGCGATGACTCTTGCTTTCCTCCAGATTTTGGGGATCTGACAGGATGCAGTGCAGTTGTTCATCAGCTCCAGCAGCCAGTGCCTTGCTTTTGGACCAAAGTTCTTGATTTGTTCCATCCGTAGATCATCCAAGCCAGCTGCTTTGCCATTCTTACATTTGTTGAGAGCCATGTCCAATTCAGTAGATGTAAAGGGTTCATGAAGGTTGTTGTTCTCAATCTCTTGTCTGGCTATTGGTGGTGATGATGATGATGATAGTGATGATGATGATGATTTCTTACCTGCCTCTCCTCTTGGCTTGCAAAACTCCAAATCCTAAGATTTCATAGCATTGAGCCATGGAAATTAATGTGGTGTCAAACTGCATTCATTCTACAGTGTAGATGCACCTCTTTTCAGTATCTCTCCAGGGTTTCAGAGACAGAAAATGCACTCCCAGATCCATTACAGTTGCCCAAAGCGAAAACAGAGTTTCTTTTCCATAACTAGCCTTTCTTTTGTTCCTTAAGCAAAACAAAGCAAAGATCCCGATTCGAAGGAAGATAACGAAACTGGAAGTGGAAATGGATTTGTACTTGGAGTGGGAGCCGGTGCCGGAATCCTATTGCTTTTGCTGCTTCTGGGCTTCTTAGGATGGAGATACAAAAAGAAGAAAGCAGAAGGTAAACAATTAGGAATGTGCGATCCATTTAAAACAATGGTTCAAGAGTAATGACAAAACTGGAGGGTGCTGGCACTTACTTTCTAAAGCAGTGGTTCTCAACCTGGGGGTCGGGACCCCTGAAGGGGTCGTGAGGGGGTGTCAGAGGGGTCACCAAAGACCATCAAAGACAGTATTTTCTGCTGGTCATGAGAGTCCTGTGTGGGAAGTTGGGCCTAATTCTATCGTTGGTGCGCTTCAGAATGCTCTTTGGTAGTAGGTGAACTATAAATCCCAGCAACTACAACTCCCCAATGTCGAGGTCTATTTCCCCCAAACTTCACCAGTGTTCACATCTGGGCATATAGAATATTTGTGCCATGTTTGATCCGGATCCATCATTGTTTGAGTCCACAGTGCTCTCTGGATGTGGGTGAACTACAATTCCAAAACCCAAGGCCTGTACTAATCAGGTTAACTATAAATCCCAGCAACTATACCTCCCAAATGATAAAAATCAATCCAGCCCCCGATCCATCATTGTTTGAGTCCACAGTGCTCTCTGGATGTAGGCGAACTACAACTCTAAAACCCAAGGTCAATGCCCACCAAACCCTTCCAGTATTTTCTGTTGGTCATGGGAGTTCTGTGTGCCAAGTTTGGTTCAAGTCCATTGTTGGTGTAGTTCAGAATTCTCTTTGAATGTAGGTGAATTATAAATCCCAGCAACTACG
Organism: Anolis sagrei; assembly: GCF_037176765.1. Taxonomy (NCBI): domain Eukaryota; kingdom Metazoa; phylum Chordata; class Lepidosauria; order Squamata; family Anolidae; genus Anolis; species Anolis sagrei. The sequence goes on along the minus strand of NC_090028.1, from coordinate 5,468,962 downwards.
ACTCCCAAATGTCAAGCTCTATTTCCCCCAAACTTCACCAGTGTAAATATTTGGGCATATTATTTGTGCCAAGTTTGGTACAGACCCATCATTGTTTGAGCCCACAGTGCTCTCTGGATGTAGCTGAACTACAACTCCCAAACTCAAGGTCGATGCCCATGAACCCCATCCTCCCATTCTCCCACCAATCCTCCCATCCCAACCCCACCAGTACTCAAACTTGGGCATATTGGGTATTTGTGCCAAATTTGGTCCGGTGAATGAAAATACATCCTGCTTATCAGATATTTACATAACATTAGGAAGAACTTCCTGACTGTGAGAGCCGTTCAGCAGTGGAACTCTCTGCCCCGGAGTGTGGTGGAGGCTCCTTCTTTGGAAGCTTTTAAGCAGAGGCTGGATGGCCATCTGTCAGGGGTGATTTGAATGCAATATTCCTGCTTCTTGGCAGAATGGGGTTGGACTGGATGGCCCAGGAGGTCTCTTCCAACTCTTTGATTCTATGATTCATAACAGTAGCAAAATTACAATTATGAAGTAGCAATGAAAATCATTTAATGGCTGGGGGTCACCACAAAATGAGGAACTGGATTAAGGAAGGGGTCGCGGCATTAGGAACGTTGAGAACCACTGCTCTAAAGTGTTTTTAAAGCACCTATACTTAGTGAAAAATTCATTACTATTTTGTTACAGTAATTGCATAATTAAATTACTATAATTGGGGGAACTTCAGGGGCTCTTATCACCCTCATTTTAAAAGCTATTCGGATGAAACTCACCACAATGGTAGAACACTTTTTCCACTGTTAGCCCGCCAAATTTCAGAACATTTCACATATCCATAGATTTTTGATGAATTTTCAAAGTTTTTATAAAAAACACTAGCTGTCCCCTGCCACGCGTTGCTGTGGCCCAGTCTGATGATCTGGAAAATGAAGTAATGTGAAAGTGTTGGTTCCTCACTACCTCTGAGGATGCATGCCATAGATGCAGGCGTAACGCCAGGAGAGAATACCTCTAGACCATGGCCATACAGCCCGAAAAAACCTACAACAACCCTTCCAGTATTTTCTGTTGGTCATGGGAGAACGGTGTGCCAAGTTTGGTTCAATTCCATCATTGGTGGGGATTCACTACCTCTGAGGATGCATGCCATAGATGCAGGCGAAATGTCAGGAGAGAATGCCTCTAGACCATGGCCATACAGCCCGAAAAAACCTACAACAACTCTTCCAGTATTTTCTGTTGGTCATGGGAGAACGGTGTGCCAAGTTTGGTTCAATTCCATTGTTGGTGAGGATTCACTACCTCTGAGGATGCATGCCATAGATGCAGGTGAAATGTCAGGAGATAATGCCTCTAGACCATGGCCATACAGCCCGAAAAAACCTACAACAACCCTTCCAGTATTTTCTGTTGGTCATGGGAGAACGGTGTGCCAAGTTTGGTTCAATTCCATCGTTGGTGGGGATTCACTACCTCTGAGGATGCATGCCATAGATGCAGGCGAAATGTCAGGAGAGAATGCCTCTAGACCATGGCCATACAGCCCGAAAAAACCTACAACAACCCTTCCAGTATTTTCTGTTGGTCATGGGAGAACGGTGTGCCAAGTTTGGTTCAATTCCATCGTTGGTGAGGATTCACTACCTCTGAGGATGCATGCCATAGATGCAGGCGAAATGTCAGGAGAGAATGCCTCTAGACCATGGCCATACAGCCCGAAAAAACCTACAACAACCCTTCCAGTATTTTCTGTTGGTCATGGGAGAACGGTGTGCCAAGTTTGGTTCAATTCCATCGTTGGTGAGGATTCACTACCTCTGAGGATGCATGCCATAGATGCAGGCGAAATGTCAGGAGAGAATGCCTCTAGACCATGGCCATACAGCCCGAAAAAACCTACAACAACCCTTCCAGTATTTTCTGTTGGTCATGGGAGAACGGTGTGCCAAGTTTGGTTCAATTCCATCGTTGGTGAGGATTCACTACCTCTGAGGATGCATGCCATAGATGCAGGCGAAATGTCAGGAGAGAATGCCTCTAGACCATGGCCATACAGCCCGAAAAAACCTACAACAACCCTTCCAGTATTTTCTGTTGGTCATGGGAGAACGGTGTGCCAAGTTTGGTTCAATTCCATCGTTGGTGAGGATTCACTACCTCTGAGGATGCATGCCATAGATGCAGGCGAAATGTCAGGAGAGAATGCCTCTAGACCATGGCCATATAGCCCGAAAAAACCTACAACAACCCTTCCAGTATTTTCTGTTGGTCATGGGAGAACGGTGTGCCAAGTTTGGTTCAATTCCATCGTTGGTGGGGATTCACTACCTCTGAGGATGCATGCCATAGATGCAGGCGAAACGTCAGGAGAGAATGCCTCTAGACCATGGCCATACAGCCCGAAAAAACCTACAACAACCCTTCCAGTATTTTCTGTTGGTCATGGGAGAACGGTGTGCCAAGTTTGGTTCAATTCCATCATTGGTGGGGATTCACTACCTCTGAGGATGCATGCCATAGATGCAGGCGAAATGTCAGGAGAGAATGCCTCTAGACCATGGCCATACAGCCCAAAAAAACCTACAACAACTCTTCCAGTATTTTCTGTTGGTCATGGGAGAACGGTGTGCCAAGTTTGGTTCAATTCCATCGTTGGTGGGGATTCACTACCTCTGAGGATGCATGCCATAGATGCAGGCGAAATGTCAGGAGAGAATGCCTCTAGACCATGGCCATACAGCCCAAAAAAACCTACAACTCTTCCAGTATTTTCTGTTGGTCATGGGAGAACGGTGTGCCAAGTTTGGTTCAATTCCATCGTTGGTGAGGATTCACTACCTCTGAGGATGCATGCCATAGATGCAGGCGAAATGTCAGGAGAGAATGCCTCTAGACCATGGCCATACAGCCCGAAAAAACCTACAACAACCCTTCCAGTATTTTCTGTTGGTCATGGGAGAACGGTGTGCCAAGTTTGGTTCAATTCCATCGTTGGTGAGGATTCACTACCTCTGAGGATGCATGCCATAGATGCAGGCGAAATGTCAGGAGAGAATGCCTCTAGACCATGGCCATACAGCCCGAAAAAACCTACAACAACCCTTCCAGTATTTTCTGTTGGTCATGGGAGAACGGTGTGCCAAGTTTGGTTCAATTCCATCGTTGGTGGGGATTCACTACCTCTGAGGATGCATGCCATAGATGCAGGCGAAATGTCAGGAGAGAATGCCTCTAGACCATGGCCATACAGCCCAAAAAAACCTACAACAACTCTTCCAGTATTTTCTGTTGGTCATGGGAGAACGGTGTGCCAAGTTTGGTTCAATTCCATCGTTGGTGGGGATTCACTACCTCTGAGGATGCATGCCATAGATGCAGGCGAAATGTCAGGAGAGAATGCCTCTAGACCATGGCCATACAGCCCAAAAAAACCTACAACTCTTCCAGTATTTTCTGTTGGTCATGGGAGAACGGTGTGCCAAGTTTGGTTCAATTCCATCGTTGGTGAGGATTCACTACCTCTGAGGATGCATGCCATAGATGCAGGCGAAATGTCAGGAGAGAATGCCTCTAGACCATGGCCATACAGCCCAAAAAAACCTACAACAACTCTTCCAGTATTTTCTGTTGGTCATGGGAGAACGGTGTGCCAAGTTTGGTTCAATTCCATCGTTGGTGGGGATTCACTACCTCTGAGGATGCATGCCATAGATGCAGGCGAAATGTCAGGAGAGAATGCCTCTAGACCATGGCCATACAGCCCAAAAAAACCTACAACAACTCTTCCAGTATTTTCTGTTGGTCATGGGAGAACGGTGTGCCAAGTTTGGTTCAATTCCATCGTTGGTGAGGATTCACTACCTCTGAGGATGCATGCCATAGATGCAGGCGAAATGTCAGGAGAGAATGCCTCTAGACCATGGCCATACAGCCCAAAAAAACCTACAACAACCCTTCCAGTATTTTCTGTTGGTCATGGGAGAACGGTGTGCCAAGTTTGGTTCAATTCCATCGTTGGTGGGGATTCACTACCTCTGAGGATGCATGCCATAGATGCAGGCGAAACGTCAGGAGAGAATGCCTCTAGACCATGGCCATACAGCCCGAAAAAACCTACAACAACCCTTCCAGTATTTTCTGTTGGTCATGGGAGAACGGTGTGCCAAGTTTGGTTCAATTCCATCGTTGGTGGGGATTCACTACCTCTGAGGATGCATGCCATAGATGCAGGCGAAATGTCAGGAGAGAATGCCTCTAGACCATGGCCATATAGCCCAAAAAAACCTACAACAACACAGTATGGGGTCAGTTTCGATTCTAAAATATTTGGTGTGGGCCACACAAACGCTTCAGATATGGCTTCCAACTTTTTAAAATTCCCGATTTTCTTACGACTTCCGAAACTTCCAAATTTTTTGCACAAGTCTAATAAATATTTCACACTTATCCATCAAAGAAGGAACATGGGATCTGGACATTTTTCTCCCACCTGTGAGAATATCGGTGTGAGGAAGTTGTTATTAAACTGCTGCCACCAATTGTAAAGAAGACTGTATTAATGCCACCGAATGCCACCAAATGTGAAGGCGCGCGTGGTAAGACACCCACTGCCACCTAATCTATGAGGGAAGCAGGGCAACGACCAATATCAGCCTAGGAACTACTTTACAAAGGAACTGTTAATTACAGAAGGCTTTGTTTCAGTGATAGCGTAGCGTTTACTTTCCTGGCCTGACTTTACTACTCCAGGCTGTTCAGCTTATAAGGAACTGTATCAGGCAAGGCTTGAGGAAAAAGTAACAAGTTTATTTTAACAGGAGTATAACAATGTATAACTCTTCTTCAAAAGAGGCACAAATCTTGATGGATACATTGGAAAGGTTTCATGAGTAAACTCAGGCAAACACTTCATAAGGTTTCACAGCTGGCACAACAGGCTTAAACCCAGCCAAACCTTGATTCTTAATTCAGAATCAACAACCCCCTGTACCGGGTCCTTCTCTGCAACCACTTTGGTCACCAATTGATTCCTTGAATCTCCAAGAGATTCAGTTTTTCCCTATAGCACACTGGCTACAGACACATTCCCTGAATCTCCACCAAAAGATTCAGTGTCCTCTCAGTAGCTCTCCGGCCACTGACTCATTCCCTGAATCTCCACCAAAAGATTCAGTGTCCTCTCAGCAGCTCTCCGGCCACTGACTGACTTTTTAAAACACAGCTGCCTCTGAAGAGGCGGTTGGCTCCGCCCCTGTTGCTATGGCAACTCAGCTAACGCCAAGCCACTCCCACAAAACATAATCTCCCATACTTACCATCCCTAAACCACTGTCCAAACTACACATAACCAAAGGAATAAAATTTACACATCGTCACAATCGGTTTTCAAATAAAGTTTGGAATAAAACTATACTATGTCACAATGTTTGAAAAAAATTATGTCTCTGGTTAGAAAGTGTTGTCCCACGGATATTAGATTAGAGATGACGTCCCTCAAATAGGAGCTTCTCCTATTTGAGGCTGTTTCCCCTTTGGCTTTGGCTGACTACTAAGATGACCACATTGCACAAATTTAATGCATGGCCTGAATTTTGGCAACATCATTTGGCCCCAAAAGTTGAGCATTAGATATGAGTAAATAGTAGGCTTGGTTGATCCAGTTCGTTAATTTCTTATCTCGTTATTAATTCGTTAAATAAATACCTTTAGAAGCGGTATCGACACGATTTGGGAACCCGGAAGTGATCTTGCCATTTCGAAGCCACATCTGCCATCTTCCTTACGACTTCCGGCAGTGAATCGTAAATGTTGGGGGCGTGGCCTTCAGGAACAGCTGTTCCTACCCACGCCCACCTCCTTCCTCTTTGCATCGGGGGCTTCGCGAGGTGGGCTACCTCCCTGGCGACAAGTGGCGATGAGGAAGAGCTGGGCATAGCCACGCCCACCTCGCAAAGCCCACCTCGCAAAGCCGCCGATGCAAAGAGGAAGGAGGTGGGCGTGGCCAAGCACAGCTCTCCTTGGAGGCCTCGCCCCCAGTGACCGAGGATCGCTGTGCTTGGCTACGCCCATCTCTCCCTTCTGGATGACTGACAGCTTGCCAGGAAGGGAAGGAAAGGTGAGAGATTTTAAAAGTGTTAGTTTTAAAATCCCTCACCTTTCCTTCTCTTCCCTGGCAAGCTGTCAATCATCCAGAAGGGAGAGGTGGGCGTGGCCAAGCACAGCGCTCCTCGGAGATCGCTGGGGAAGCTCGCTGCAAGGGAAGGAAGGGAAACTGCGAGATTTTAATGGTTCTGGAGGGAGGGAAGGGCACCTTCCATTAACGAAACAAAGGAAACTGTTGCATCCCAGTTCAAGAAACAAGACCATAAGATTAAACCCACCACTCTGGACTGTAGGAAAAGCAATCCTTGTTTATTGATGAAAAATTGGTTACAAAAGAAAGGTAAATGCAGAGTCAAAAAGCCACAGAAAAACACATTAGTCAATAGGATCTCTGAACTTGAGCAAAACTTCAGAAGCCACAAAACAATAACCAGGAGTCTGTTAGCCTTTTATTAACCATGAACTAGGAAACTAGAAGCCTCTGGGATTACTGGTCATGGAACACAGGAATTCTGCCAAGGCCAGCCACAGTCCCCAACGTTGCTTGACCTAAAGAAGCACCTGGCAGGAACCCTCTTAAACCAAAGAAGCTATTCTTAGAAACGCCCCTTGACTTTTCTGTTTGGGCCTCTTTCTGCTGTAAGGGCTGTGACCTTCGTAAAGAGATGGAAACATTTCTATCTCTGACTATCTGTTCTCTTCGGTCCTCATTAAAAACCCCAGGTGGAGAGATATCACGGCTAACTTCCAAAACATTCTCTTCCAGCTATTGGGTTTCCTTTTCATCCCTACTGACCTCTGCATCAACAACAGATTCCACACTGTCAGAGTCAGGGAGAGCTTGCTCAGTTGGAAAAACTATCAGAGAATCCTGTTCACACAGATCAGGATCAGGCTGAACCCCAACAAAAACGATTCGTATTTCCTGGCATTTCCGATCTTTTTTTTTAAGAAAATTTTGGAAATATTTTCAAAATTTTCTATACGAAACGAGTTTAGAACCATTTTTTCTTGATCAACCAAGCCTAGTAAATAGCGTACTTTTCATTTCTGTTTTTTCCCCCCTCTCTTTCTAGGAGTTACATCGGATACAGTAACAGAGGAAGACAAAAAGGTAAGATAGATCTCTGTGATGCAATAAAGTGGTTGTCTGGGGTCAGATGGAGATTTTGTGCCCCCCAAAATCCCTCTCTTAAACCAACCCAAAGGTGGGAAATGTCCTCACTGCACCTCAAGGACTCAACAAGATGTTGGATTTCCTCTTACGGTTCTCCAGATGTTTTTTTTGGCTGCAGCTCCCAGCATTCTTCACCTTTGGATATAGCTGCTGGGAATTGTCATCTTTGAGGCTGCAAGATTCCCGATCCTCCCCTAAATAGCTTCTATAGTTTCTATAATGATTTATATAGTATTTTAATGGTTTGTTGTGTATTGTATTTTATAATCTGGTTTTATGTATTTATTTGCCTGTGGTTTTGGAGAGTGGTTTTGGACATGATTGAATACCTGGCTAAACATAATGAAAGAAAAGCAGCATTTGTGTTCATAGATGCAGAAAAAGCATTTGATAACTTAAACTGGGAGTTCTTATTTGCAACTCTAGAAAAAATGGAATTTGGAACTAAAATAACAAAATGGATTAGAGCAATTTACAAAACATAAACCTCCAACATTTTAGCGAATGGAGAATTGTCTCATGAATGTAAACTACAAAAGGGCACAAAGGCAAGGATGCCCACTGTCCCCATAGTTATCCATTTTGGCATTTGAAGTGTTATTAACAAAGATAAGAGAGGAGGAAAAAAATTAAAGGGCTGAAAATTAAGAATTAAACTATCAAGCAGAGATTATTTGCAGATGATGTAGTGGTTATAATAGAAGAACCAACAAATTTACTACATAGTAAAGGTAAAGGTTTCCCCTTGAAATTAAGTCTGTTCGAGTCCGATTCTAAGGGGTGGTGCCCATCCCAATTTCTAAGTTGAAGAGCTGGTTTTATCCATAGATGCCTCCAAGGTCATGTGGCCCGCATGAATGCATGGAATGCTGTTACCTTACAGTCAGAGCGGTTCCTATTGATCTACTCCAGTGGTTCTCAACCTTCCTAATGCCGTGACCCCTTAATACAGTTCCTCATGTTGTGGCGACCCCCAACCATAACCCTAACATTATGAATCACCATGTAAATAATGATCTGCAAGATGTATTTTCATTCACGGGAGCAAATTTGAATGCTGGTGAGGTTGGCGGGGGGATAGATTTTGCCATTTGGGAGTTGTAGTTGCTGGGATATATAGTTAACCTTAAACAAAGAGCATTTTGAACCCCACCAACAATGGAATTGAACCAAAATTGGCACACAGAACTCCCATGACCAACAGAAAATACTGGAAGGTTTGGTGGGCATTGACCTTGAGTTCGGGAGTTGAAGTTTGCCTATATCCAGAGAGTACTCTAGACTCCAACAATGATGGATCTGGACCAAACTTGGCATGGATACTCCATATGCCCAATTGTGAACACTCGTGGGGTTTTGGGGAAATAGACCTTGGGATTTGGGAGTTGTACTTGCTGGGATTTATAGTTCACCTACAATCAAGGAGCGTTCTGAACCCCAACAATGATAGAATCGGGCCACACAGAGACCCCACTTCCCACACAGAGACCCCCATGACCAACAGAAAATATTGTGTTTTCTGATTGTCTTTGGCGACCCCTCTGACACCCCTTCACGACCCCTCCAGGGGTTCCGACCCCCAGGTTGAGAAACACTGATCTACTCCTATTGATTAGCACCAACATTGATTTGCAAATTGATTTGCATGTTGATTTGCATCCTATTGATTTGCATCTTTTCGAACTGCTAGATTTGCAGAAGCTGGGGCTAGCAATGGGAGCTCACTCTGTCCCATGGATTTGAACCGCTGACCTTCCAGTCAGCAAGTTTTGCAGCTTAGCAGTTTAACTCGCTGTGAACCCTTATTGGGAAGGATATCAGCTATCAAAATGGATATACTACCAAAAATGCTGTTTGTTTTTCAGAATATTCCAATTATAATAAATAACATTCCTTTCAAACAACTGAAAAAAAAAAGATTAAAGCAAATACATACGACAGGGCAAGAGGTCTAGAATGAAAACTAAGATTTTGCAGAATGAAAAAGCAGAAGGTGGGGGGAAGTATTGGGGTTACCAGACCTGAAATAAGTGTAATTGCTTTCCATTCCTGCTTCCGTTTAACCAGCTGTGTGCTCACGTCTCCATTTTTGTGACAGCCCTGATCAGCTGTTTCAGGCGATTTAAAATGCACACATGCGCTGGAGCAGTGCACACCAGCATATAGGAATGAAGTCACATGTTTTCCATTATTGCAGGAAAATACAGTCATATATATATATATATATGCACATTTTTGGGTCAGAATCGGGTTTCAAGCGCACCTTTTAAACGCGTGCTTTTCAGCCAATTCAAAATGCCATTTAGCCATCCCATCCTCCTTTTATCCCGGTTTCTTCCGGGTTTTAAACATGTATAGACAGTAGACTTGGGCGATCCAGTTCGTTAATTTCGTAATTCGTTATTAATTCGTATTTAAATTAGCTTACGATCGAATATCGAGCCATGCAGGAATAGTGTGAGGAGTAATTAAGAATCGAAACAATTTTTGCAATTTTCGTAATTATTTCGTAATTATTTTCGTATGTCTGGTGCAAGTTTTACAATCTCGCATTTACCCCACTTCCGGTCCCTTTGCTCTGCTGCTTCCCTCCTCTTTCCTCATGCTGCTTCTTGCCTCACTCTAATATACAATACTATAATATAATATATAATATAATAATATAATAATAATATAATATATATTATATTATATTATATTATATTATTATAATACTATTATATTATAGTATTGTATATATTATATTATATTATTATATTATATATTTTATTACTATATTATTATATTATATTATAATTGTATAATATATAATATAATATAATATAATATAATATAATATAATAATATAATATACAATAACATAATATAATATAATAATATTATATTGTTGAAGGCTTTCATGGCCGGAATCACTCAGTTCTTGTGGGATTTTTCGGGCTATATGGCCATGTTCTAGAGGCATTTCTCTTGACGTTTCGCCTGCATCTATGGCAAGCATCCTCAGAGGTGAGGTCATCTGAGGATGCTTGCCATAGATGCAGGCAAAACGTCAGGAGAGAATGCCTCTAGAACATGGCCATATCGCCTGAAAAAACCCACAAGAACTGAGTAATAATATTATAATAATATAATATAATATATTATAATTATATAATATACAATAATATAATATAATATATATAATATAATATAATATTATTATAACAATATTATAATAATAATATAATATAATGTACAATAATATAATATTATATTATAATAATATAATATACAACAATATAATATAATAATATAATAATAATATAACATAATATTTATTATTATTAACTTTATTTGTACCCCGCTAACATCTCCGGTGGCGCAGTGGGTTAAAGCACTGAGCTGCTGAGCTTGTTGATCGAAAGGTCGCAGGTTTGATTCCGGGGAGCGGCGTGAGCTTCCGCTGTCAGCCCCAGCTTCTGCCAACCTAGCAGTTCGAAAACATGCAAATGTGAGTAGATCAATAGGTACCGCTCCGGCGGGAAGGTAACGGCGCTTCATGCAGTCATGCCGGCCACATGACCTTGGAGGTGTCTATGGACAATGCCGGCTCTTCGGCCCCTTCTACATTGCCATATCATCCAGATTATCAAATCAGATAATCCATGTTATCTGCTTTGTACTGGATTATATGAGTCCCCGGTGCCGCAGTGGGTCAAACTGCTGAGCTGTTGAGCTTGTTGATCGAAAGGTCACAGGTTCGATTCCGGGGAGCGGCGTGAGCTTCCGCTGACAGCCCTAGCTTCTGCCAACCTAGCAGTTCGAAAACATGCAAATGTAAGTAGATCAATAGGTACCGCTCCGGCGGGAAGGTAACGACGCTCCATGCAGTCATGCCGGCCACATGACCTTGGAGGTGTCTACGGACAATGCTGGCTCTTCGGCTTAGAAATGGAGATGAGCACCACACCCCAGAGTCAGACATGACTGGACTTAATGTCAGGGGACTACCTTTACCTTTACTAATATATACAATACTATAATGTTTGTTTTTTCACACCAACAGTCAACAACAGAGGGAGAGGGAAGCTTCAGAAGTCCCCCCTGTCCCATTTGGAGGTTTTTTTAGCAAATTGAGCAGTCGCGTCCGCCATTAACGAATCGATTCGTAATTTACGAAATTTCGGAAATTTCGAAATTTTGAAATCTTAAATTTCGGAAGTCCTCAGAATTTAGAAACACTAGCGCACCCTAGAAACGAAACGAGTTTAGAACCAATTTTTTTCTTGATCGCCCAAGCCTAGTAGACAGGCCCTCTGACACCTTCTTTCTGTCGCTTTTTCCTTCCCAGCAGCAACTTCCCCTGAGCCGGCAAGCCAGCGAAGTGACCTACGTCGACCTCAACTTCCACCGAAGAAAGGAAGCTGAACAAGCTGGGGAGGTGATTTATGCAGAAGTGAAAAGAGGTTCGAAACAGCAAGATGGCAACAAGAGCCGGGCCAGGAGGTGAAGCGGAACAGAGCAAGGCATCGTCTCCGAAACAGAGGGAGGAATGGCTGCCTCCTCTCTCTCTCCTGTTTCACTGGACAGCCCATTCCTCTATGTTAACCCTCCCCAATCTAGTCTTGTGTTGTGTTCTGTAAAGAATTTCCTTTAGAACAGGACTTGCAACCTTTGCCCAGTGGGAAACCAGGGTCCCCAAAGAGAAGCTCTTAGGAATTTCCCACCACAAACAGTCTTTAGAGGGCTTGTGAAATATACCGAAGTCTTTTATTGCGGAACAATAAGCTGGGGCTGACAGCAGAAGCTCATGCCACTCCCTAGATTTGAACCTGTGACCTTTCAGTCAACAAGCTTGGCAACTCAGCGATTTAACCCACTGCGGCACCAGGGACTCATATAATCCAGTACATAGAAGATATCGTGGATTATCTGATTTGATAATCTGGATGATAAGGCAATGTAGAAGGGGCCGAAGAGCAGGCGTTGTCCGTAGACACCTCCAAGATCATGTGGCCAGCATGGCTGCGTGGAGCACCGTCACCTTCCTGCCAGAGCAGTACCTATTGATCTACTCAAATTTGTATGTTTTTGAACTGCTAGGTTGGCAGAAGCTGGGGCTGACAGCGGAAGCTCACGCTGCTCTCTGGATTTGATCCTGCAACCTTTCGGTCAACAAGGACAGCAGTTTAACAGTTTAACCCACTGGGGACTCATATAATCCAGTACGAAGTAGATAATGTCAATTATCTGATTTGATAATCTGGATGATATAGAAATGTAGAAGGGGCCTGAGTCTACACTGCCATGTAATCCTCTCATCTCCGGCGTCTAGAGGCAATGTTCAACTCCAACCATGGGAGGTGCTCTAGTTCCATTTTTCCATGCCGAGGAGCCTGCTGTCTGTAGACATCTCCGATTGTGTTTCGCTGCCATGTCTGCATGGAGTGCCCGTTTACCTTCCCAACAAGGCAATACCTATTGATCTACTCGCATTTCATGCTTTTGAACTTCTAGGTAGGCAGAAGCTAGGGCTGACAGTTGGGAGCTCACCCTTGCATACTGTACTGACTGACTTCTAAACTGTACTGACTTCTAAACTGTACTGTACTGCTTCTGATGCAAACTGAATTCTAAAATGGAATCTCAGTCTGAATAGTCCCAGATCTGGCCACATGGTCTGTAGTCCCTCCCACAACCTCAAGCAACATAGAGTTAAGGGAAAACTGCATATCAATATATACATTCAATCGCGCCCATAGACAGGACATTGATTCGGGCGGGGGGGGGGGGGGGGCTGAGTTTGATTCGGAGGAGGGGGGCTCTACCCTAGCAAACCTTTTGTATCATTATCCCAATACCCCCATGCATATGGGATACATTGAGATTTGGGGAGGGGGGGCTGAAGCCCCTCAAGCCCCCCCCCCCCCCGGCTATATAAATAAAAATTATAATCTATATAAATAAAAATGTAATGTTCGTTTGTGGGATGAACAGAACTCAAAAACCACTGGATGAATTGTCACCAAATTTGGACACAAGACACCTAACAACCCAATGTATGTCCTTCACTCCAAAAAAATGATTTTGTCATTTGGGAGTTGTAGTTGCTGGGATTTATAGTTCACCTACAATCAAAGAACATTCTGAACCTCACCAATAATGGAATTTGTGCTGTCGCACGCTGGGCCTGTACATCAGATTGTAGACAGGACATAAATTCTGTATGCCCAACGGGACGCCGGGCCTGCCTCAGATTAAAGGCCTTTGGATTTCCTTAAAACAGAGTCTTTAGATTGCTTAAAGGTTCAACAATGTTCTTTATTAATAAAAACAAACAGGTACTTCAAGGCTTTCTTAACAGTCTATTGGCTCTCTCTCAATCTTGTCCACAGGGAACAGGCACTATCTTCATAACTGTATACTAACTAATGGGGAAATCCTTAACTTCTAATCTGGGCAGTCTGTCTTTGCCTCTGTTGGCGTGGAGCCCCTGCACCCGGTACCAACTGCGTCTGGCTTCCGCGAGTGACCCTTACCAAGCAGAGCTTTGTAGACTTCCAGGGAAAAAGGAGTTCAGGTTTCAGTGATGGTTGACTGAAGTCCCTCCGCAAAGGAGCTGTAAGGCTGTATGATCCGTGGCCAAGCTGTGGGCTGCATATTAACCCCGACCAAGTTGTAGTCTGTATATCTCCCCAGCCAAGCCGTAGAAGACAAAGCTTTCTACAGGAGCTCTTGGTATTATGTCCTGCATGGAAAGCTTCTCTGTGTGGACTGAACTCAAAAAGGCTCCTATTCCCTCCAAAAACCCAAAGGGGGCAGAACCAGGGAACCTACCTATAATTGACAGGTGGCTTGCTCTATGATTGCAGCCAAAAGAAGCCACCTATCTGCAGAGTCCCTGAAACTTAGGACTACAACAAACATTCAATGCAAAGCAAACAAAATTGGAGCTCCTGGTACTGCTGTAAGGTAAAGGTAAAGGTAGTCCCCTGACATTAGGTCCAGTCATGTCTGACTCTGGGGTGTGGTGCTCATCTCCATTTCTAAGCCGAAGAGCCAGTGTTGTCCGTAGACACCTCCAAGGTCATGTGGCCAGCATGACTGCATGGAGTGCCGTTACCTTCCCGCCAGAAGACCTATTGATCTACTCACATTTGCATGTGTTCGAACTGCTAGGTTGGCAGAAGCTAGGGCTGACAGCGGAAGCTCACGCCGCTCCCCGGAATCGAACCTGCGACCTTTCGATCAACAAGCTCAGCAGCTCAGTGCTTTAACCCACTGCGCCACCGGGGGCTCCGGTACTGCTGTACCAGCACAGAATTGAACCAAACTTGGCACACAGTTCTCCCATGACCAACAGAAAATACTGGAAGGGTTTGGTGGGCAGTGTCCTTTGGTTTTGGAGTTGTAGTTCAACTACATCTAGAGATCACTGTGGACTCAAACAATGATGGGTCTGGACAAAACTCTAGACCAATACTCAATATGTCCAAATGTAAACACAGGTGGAATTTTGGGAAAATAGAATCTTGACATTTGGGAGTTGCAGTTGCTGGGATTTATAGTTCACCTACAATCACAGATCATTCTGAACCCCACCAACGATAGAATTGGGCGAAACCTCCCACACCGAACCCCCATGTGGGCCACAGCAACGCGTGGCAGGGGACGGCTAGTACATAATAAATAACTAGTATAGGAGGCTTGAAGAAGGTTGCCATTTCCCACATAGCCTTTGGTTTGTAAGCTGTTTCTCCACTTGGTGCAACCAAAATATGATTCCCTGTGGTGCTCTCATCCCATAGATCAGTGGTTCCCAACCTTCCTAATACCACGATCCCTTAATACAGTTCCTTATGTGGTGGTGACCCCCAACCATAACATTATTTTCATTGTTACTTCACAACTATAATTTTGCTCCTGTTATGAATTATCTTGTAAATATCCGATATGCAGGATGTATTTTCATTCATTTGGCACAAATACTCGATATGCCCAATTTTGGATACTGGTGGAGTTGAGGGGAGGATTGATTTTGTCATTTGGGAGTTGTAGTTGCTGGGATTTATAGTTCACCTATAATCAAAGAGCATTCTGAACTCCACCAATGATAGAATTGGGCCAAACTTGGGTCACAGAGCTCCCATGACCAACAGAAAATACTAGAAGGGTTTGGTGGACATTGACCTTGGGTTTTGGAGTTGTAGTTCACCTACATCCAGAGAGCACTGATGTATCTGGACCAAACTTGGCATTAATACTCAATATGCCTAAATGTGGACACTGGTGTGGTTTGGGGAGGATAGACCTTGACATTTGGGAGTTGTAGTGGCTGGGATTTATAGTTCACCTATAATCAAAGAGCATTCTGAACTCCACCAATGATGGAATTGAACCAAACTTGGGTCACAGAGCTCCCATAACCAACAGAAAATACTAGAAGGGTTTGGTGAGCATTGACCTTAAATTTTGGAGTTGTAGTTCACCTACATCCAGAGAGCACTGATGTATCTGGACCAAACTTGGCATGAATACTCAATATGCCTAAATGTGGACACTGGTGCGGTTTGGGGAGGATAGACCTTGACGTTTGGGAGTTGTAGTGGCTGGGATTTATAGTTCACCTATAATCAAAGAGCATTCTGAACTCCACCAATGATAGAATTGGGCCAAACTTGGGTCACAGAGCTCCCATAACCAACAGAAAATACTAGAAGGGTTTGGTGGGCATTGACCTTGGGTTTTGGAGTTGTAGTTTACCTACATCCAGAGAGCACTGATGTATCTGGACCAAACTTGGCATGAACACTCAATATGCCTAAATGTGGACACTGGTGCGGTTTGGGGAGGATAGACCTTGACGTTTGGGAGTTGTAGTGGCTGAGATTTATAGTTCACCTATAATCAAAGAGCATTCTGAACTCCACCAATAATGGAATTGTACCAAACTTGGGTCACAGAGCTCCCATAACCAACAGAAAATACTAGAAGGGTTTGGTGGGCATTGACCTTGGGTTTTGGAGTTGTAGTTTACCTACATCCAGAGAGCGCTGATGTATCTGGACCAAACTTGGCATGAATACTCAATATGCCTAAATGTGGACAGACACTGGTGCGGTTTGGGGAGGATAGACCTTGACATTTGGGAGTTGTAGTGGCTGGGATTTATAGTTCACCTATAATCAAAGAGCATTCTGAACTCCACCAATGATGGAATTGAACCAAACTTGGGTCACAGAGCTCCCATAACCAACAGAAAATACTAGAAGGGTTTGGTGAGCATTGACCTTAAATTTTGGAGTTGTAGTTCACCTACATCCAGAGAGCACTGATGTATCTGGACCAAACTTGGCATTAATACTCAAAATGCCTAAATGTGGACACTGGTGCGGTTTGGGGAGGATAGACCTTGACGTTTGGGAGTTGTAGTGGCTGGGATTTATAGTTCACCTATAATCAAAGAGCATTCTGAACTCCACCAATGATAGAATTGGGCCAAACTTGGGTCACAGAGCTCCCATGACCAACAGAAAATACTAGAAGGGTTTGGTGAGCATTGACCTTAAATTTTGGAGTTGTAGTTCACCTACATCCAGAGAGCACTGATGTATCTGGACCAAACTTGGCATGAATACTCAATATGCCTAAATGTGGACACTGGTGCGGTTTGGGGAGGATAGACCTTGACATTTGGGAGTTGTAGTGGCTGGGATGTATAGTTCACCTATAATCAAAGAGCATTCTGAACTCCACCAATGATAGAATTGGGCCAAACTTGGGTTACAGAGCTCCCATGACCAACAGATTAGACTCCCATGTTTAATGAACAAATATGGACAAGACGAGCAAGCATTACCAAAGTGCTCCTCAACCGCTTTATTTGAACATCTACATCCAGGAATGTGATAATTTCTGTAAATGTGGAGGAAATCAAAAATAAAATTTGAGGTAGTCGGCCAAGCGGGGATCCTTGCACAGTTTCTCTTCCAAAGCCATATACTTCAGCGAGGCATTCTCTCTGTGCCTGCGGAGAAGGAGGAAGAAAGGAGAGGGGCTCAATGGAAGCAAGGAAGAAGGATGCTTAGCCTGAGAATGGCAGACAATAGGGGTGTGCTGTTGTTTATTCGTTCAGTGGCTTCTGACTCTTTGTGACCTCATGGTCCAAATGAGCCTCTGAACCATGTGCTCCCCATTTCTGACTCACTTCGTGCGTCGTAACAAAAATGGCAGAGAAAGCTTCAGAAGGGCAAAGGGACTTTCAGGTTTTTAAAATGCTTCGAAATTGCTTCAAAAAGGTAACTTTAACGAAATTATTACGAGTAATGAGTAATCCGACGCGGCTCTATCCATGCCGAATAGATATACACACACTCCACTTGCCTCACCACCAAACAGTTCCAGGGCCAGAAAAGCAGATGGCGGAAGCAGAAGAACGGCCTGCATCAGGGGAGCGTGCTTTCTCCATCCATGTTCAACATCGACACAAATGACCAGCCACTGCCAGAAGGGACAGAGAGCTTCATCTATGCTGATGATCGTGCCATCACCGCTCAAGCAGGGAGCTTTGAGATGGTAGAACAGAAGCTCTCCGAAGCTCTACGTGCTCTTACTGCCTATTACAAGGAAAACCAGCTGATCCCCAACCCATCCAAAACACAGACATGTGCCTTTCATCTCAAGAACAGAGAAGCATCCCGAGCTCTGAAGATGACCTGGGAAGGAATCCCACTGGAGCATTGCAGCACACCCAAAACATGGGAGTCACTCTGGACCGTGCTCTGACCTACAAGAAGCACTGCCTGAACATCAAACAAAAAGTGGGTGTCAGAAACAATATCATATGAAAGCTGACTGGCACAACCTGGGGATCACAACCAGACACAGTGAAGACATCTGCCCTTGCGCTGTGCTACTCTACTGCTGAGTATGCATGCCCAGTGTGGAACACATCTCACCACACTAAAACAGTGGATGTGGCTCTTAATGAGACATGCTGCATTATCACAGGGTGTCTGCGCCCTACACCACTGGAGAAATTACACTGCTTAGCCGGTATTGCACCACCTGACATCCGCCGGGAAGTAGCTGCCAATAGTGAAAGGACCAAGGCAGAGACATCTCCAGCTCATCCCCTGTTTGGGTATCAGCCAGCACGTAAACAACTTAAATCTAGAAATAGTTTTCTAAGATCTACAGAGACACTCACTGAAACACCTCAGCAAGCGAGAGTCCAAAAGTGGCAGGCTCAAACCCAGAACCTCAACCAATGGCTGATGCCAAATGAGGGACTCCCTCCTGGGCACACAGAAGACTGGGCAACTTGGAAGGTGCTGAACAGACTGCGCTCTGGCACCACGAGATGCAGAGCCAACCTTGAGAAATGGGGCTACAGCGTGGAATCCTCGACATGCGAGTGTGGAGAAGAGCAAACCACTGACCACCTGCTGCAATGCAACCTGAGCCCTGCCACATGCACAAGGGAGGACCTCCTTGCAGCAACACCGGAAGCACTCCAAGTGGCCAGATACTGGTCAAAGGACATTTAATCAACTACCAAACTCACAAGTTGTGTATTTTTCTGTTTGTTTGCTTGTTCTGTTAGAAATGTAATATAATGGACTGGTTGCTCTGACACGACAAATAAATAAACCACCAACAGACCTCTAAAGATGCCAGCCAAAGATGCAGGTGAAACATCAGGAAATAATACCACTGGAACATGGCCACACAGCCCATAAATCTCACAACAACCCAAATTTAGACCTCTTTATCCAAAAACCATAAGCAGAGGCCGCGTTCCCGAATCCTGACCTGCTGAGACGGAGCTCCAAGATGCGGACGCGGAACATGGCGTCCGAGCAGTAGTTCAGGTAGGCCTCCTCGTCCTCCGTGGTCATGTTGGCTTGGTTCTGCTGGTACCACTGCTGTTTCTTCTGGAGCTCCTGGCTTTCCTGTTGCAAAGAGAGATAAGCTTTGGTGGACTCTGGGTTTGAGCAAGTGTCAAGCTTCAAGCAGGCTAGGTCTGTGCCAATGGTCACACAAGGAGGTGTGACTCCGAAATTCCTCAGAGCTTCAGGGCTGTTTCCCTGGGAATCTTTGGGAAGGAATCTTTGGATACTCTTAAGACTGTTTCCCCCTGGAAAGTCTTAAAGGTTGAAGCTTTGGTACAGGGGAAGCTTGCACACGTCATGTACACAGGGGCGGCTCATCCATTACGCGAAGTAAGCGGTTGCAGAACACTTTTTTTTGCCAGGGGCGCAGAGGCGCCTCTGTAAATGCCCCTTGACCGCCACTTGAGGAGCGCTCCCTCAGCTCACAACAGCCCTAGCAGTCCGGGGGGAGCCTCGGCTTTCTTGCCTCGCTGCCGGGCGATCCTCTTCCCAAAGGGGCCGGGCCCTTGAGCCTCGCCTTGCCCCTCTCGTTCCTGCTCCACCTGGCCACCGGGTGCACGAGCAGAGCCGGCGCTCAATTGTTCTCCGCGTTCGATCCCTTCCCCATGACCGGCTCCCTTTCCCGATCCCCCGGCACTCCACCCGCCTCCTCTCCTCTCCCCAATCCGCGGGTGGGCCAAGGGGCGGAGCCGCCGCGCCTGGCCCGCTTCGGGTCCAGAGGCGTGTCTGAAGACCCCAGCGTGCGCACCAAAAGTTGCCTCTTCTCCTGACTTTCTCTTTAGCCATTGGGACCAAGAGAGAGAGAAAGAGAGAGAGAGAGAGAGAGCCCCTCCGGCTGGAGGTATCTCCCACCTCCGCTCCCTCCTTTGTTTTTGCGCCTAAATTCAGGAAAGGTGGGCATCTCCACCTCTCTCTCTCTCTCTCTCTCTCTCTCTCTCTCTCTTTTGGTCCCAATGACTGAGGAGAAAGTCAGGAGAAGAGGTGACTTTTGGTGCATACGCCGGGGTCTTCAGGCATGCCTCTGGACCCAAAGCGGGCCAGGCAAGGGAGCAAGTGCGGCAAGTGTAGTTACTGGGATGTATAGTTCACCTACAATCAAAGAGCATTCTGAACTCCACCAATGATGGAACTGAACCAAATATGGCACACAGAACTCCCACAATGAACAGAAAATATATATCAATGATTGGTTGGGGGGGGGGGGTGTGCCAAAATACTGTTTGCTTACCGTTGAAAATTACCTAGGGCCGCCTCTGAGTAGCCACCACTATTTATGCTGCCCAATGAAGCCCTTACAGGTGAGAGGCCCTCTTCTGAGGCAGCCGATTGGACCTTCTCAGCTGTACGGCATCAACCCTTAGCTGGAGCTGGACAGGGAGAGTCAACTGCTCTTCCCCATGAAGAGCCTGTTATTGATTAGTGAGCTCCAAAGTGGCTCTGGTGGCTGTTCTACATTTGCTTCGGATTCGGCTTCTGGGAAAAAAACTCTCTATCATCCTCATCAAGAAGATCCTGATATTCCCCACCCAATGCCAATGCGCGGAGGAGAATGGAGTGAGAAAGTACCTTCTCGAATCGGGCTTGGATGAGGTTGGCTTTGTCGACGAGGCGGTGCTTGAAGTCGCTGAGGCAGTCCTCCTTGAGGCGGAGGGCCAGCCACTTGGTCATCTTCTCCACGCCGCCCGCCTGGATCAGGAAGGGCGCCAGGTAGTCCAGTTCCTGCTCCACCTGCCGCTGGCGCTCCTCTTGCAGCTGGCGCTCCTGGAGGAAGGAAAGCAGAGCGCTGGGATCAACCAAGGCACCCTTCTCTAAGGAAGGAGAACTATACATCACAATGATGTCAAGCACACACACCCCCCATAAGGGATAGTGACTTATAGTTCTGCAAAGGGCACCAGACTACACAACAAGGGTTAAGTCTTGGTCACATTGCCAAGGCACTGACAACAATAAGGACCCCACGAGGCTTTTGGGAAATGGCTGGATCTTGGGACTTCTGTCCTTTTGTGAGAGTTGTAGTTTCCCAAGGAACAAAATCATGAATCAGTTGCAGCACAGCTGGGGTTTCATCTGCCAGCCTTCCCAATGATCATGGACTCTCTGCCTGCATGTCTTGGACTTCAGTACATACTATCTCCCTCATGAACTTTCTTCAAAGACCTTTTAAAACATTGGATTTCAGGCTTCTTCATGAAAATTAATTCTCTTATTAAATATACTTGGAACGTGGGACAAAGATAGGGTTTTGTTGCTATGAAATGCTTATGATTAGGAATGTATGTATCTTGCTATGAAATATTGCCTTTCCCCTTTGCCTTTTGCCCTAGAAAATGTGACCCAGGACTGTTGAAATGCTTGAGGGAGAACCACCACCTCCCTTTCTTATTTGATTATTTCACATCTGCATGGAACAATAGCCATTTACGGTTTCCTTTGTCTCGCCCTCGGAGTTGGTCCAGTGAGATGAGGAAGTCTATTTGGAATACGGACATTATGATTGATTTACAAAGGGCAGCGTTGATCCCCCCCCCGAGGTCCGCTGCCCTGATCCTGTTTGTTTCCCTCACCAAAACCCCTCAAAGAACAATAAGCTGCATCGGCTGGAGACATTTTTTTCCTTTGTTTTACTGAGCACATGGCCAGTTTCCATTGACCCATTCATGAACTCTCTTTGTGTTCTGTCGTCCCGCCTCCCCTCTTCTGATTCGCTGGCCAGCGGGCGACAGGAGCCCTCCCCCTTGGATCCAGCACACCCCTGAAGCTCCCTGATTGGTCCAGGAGCCCAGGGGATGGGAGGCTCCTCCCCAGCTGCTCGCCCTGTTGCCCAATCACAGCGGGGAACGTCAGAGGAGCCGGGGCGGGAAGTTTGAACTCTGGGTTTTCAAAAATTGTATAAATATGCCTGCATCACTGTGCTCCTGCATGCTTGTGGTGGAACTATTCCTACAATGCATCCGATTGCAGCTGAGTCGCTAATAAAACACCTCGGTCGCTGAAACTTCTTCCACTTTGGTGAGGATTTATTATTTTTATTATTTTTATCGCTGAAATTGGCTTCGCTGGCCTCACCAAGGTTCCAGGACTCTCTTTGGTGGGGTCCTCAGGGATCTCCTCGGCTGGGGAGACCCTCCTAAAAGCAGCTCGATATCAACAAGAAGCCCAAGAGGGGAGCTTTCCTGCTATCTACAGAAAGCTCTACTGGTGGCAATTTTGATCTCTTTGTAGTGCCATCATTTTATTTAAACCTTTGGAGACCAATCATGTGACTTATAAAGGTGTCCTGCTACACAGCTGAAGTGACATCTGACATCAATGCAGCCATATTTGTAACTGCCAGGCCAGTGTTCAAAAAGATATAAACATGTGGGTTGCTGTGACCTTTCTGGGCTGTATAGCCATATTTCAGCAGCATTCTCTCCTAATGTTTCACCCACATCTGTGGCTAATGGCATAATCAGAGGTTCTGTTGACAATGAAGCAAGTGGAGTGTGTGTGTATCTGTGGAATAGAGATATTGAAAAGCTGGAATGTGTCCAGAGGAGGGCGACTAAAATGATCAAGGGCCTGGAGAACAAGCCCTATGAGGAGCGGCTTAAGGAGCTGGGCATGTTTAGCCTGATGAAGAGAAGGATGAGAGGAGATATGATAGCCATGTATAAATATGTGAGAGGAAGCCACAGGGAGGAGGGAACAAGCTTCCATGGAGATTAGGACAAGGAGCAATGGCTTCAAACTACAAGAAAGGAGATTCCATCTGAACATGAGGAAGAACTTCCTGTGAGAGCCGTTCAGCAGTGGAACTCTCTGCCCCAGAGTGTGGTGGAGTCTCCTTCTTTGGAAGCTTTTAAACAGAGGCTGGATGACCATCTGATGGGGATGATTTGAGTGCAATATTCCTGCTTCTTGGCAGAATGGGGTTGGACTGGATGGCCCATGGGGTCTGCATCAATAGGATTATAGTGTCTAGATCTAGGGAAGTCATGCTCCCCATGCTCTATTCTGCCTTGGTTAGACCACACCTGGAATATTGTGTCCAATTCTGGGCACCACAATTCAAGAGAGATATTGACAAGCTGGAATGTGTCCAGAGGAGGGCGACTAAAATGATCAAGGGTCTGGAGAACAAGCCCTATGAGGAGTGGCTTAAGGAGCTGGGCATGTTTAGCCTGAAGATGAGAAGGCTGAGAGGAGATATGATAGCCATGTATAAATATGTGAGAGGAAGCCACAGGGAGGAGGAGGGAGCAAGCTTGTTTACTGCTTCCATGG
The DNA here is from genome assembly GCF_037176765.1 of Anolis sagrei. NCBI lineage: Eukaryota > Metazoa > Chordata > Lepidosauria > Squamata > Anolidae > Anolis > Anolis sagrei. The sequence continues at coordinate 5,445,535 of NC_090028.1, read as the reverse complement.
AGATTAGGACAAGGAGCAATGGCTTCAAACTACAAGAGAGGAGATTCCATCTGAACATGAGGAAGAACTTCCTGACTGTGAGAGCCGTTCAGCAGTGGAACTCTCTGCCCTGGAGTGTGGTGGAGGCTCCTTCTTTGGAAGGTTTTAAACAGAGGCTGTATGGCCATCTGTTGGGGGTGATTTGAATGCAATATTCCTGCTTCTTGGCAGAATGAGGTTGGACTGGATGGCCCATGAGGTCTGCATCAATAGGAGCATAGTGTCTAGATCTAGGGAAGTCATGCTCCCCATGCTCTATTCTGCTTTGGTGAGACCACACCTGGAATATTGTGTCCAATTCTGGGCACCACAATTCAAGAGAGATATTGACAAGCTGGAATGTGTCCAGAGGAGGGCGACTCAAATGATCAAGGGTCTGGAGAACAAGCCCTATGAGGAGCGGCGACCCCCTCTGAACATGAGGAAAAACTTCCTGACTGTGAGAGCCGTTCAGCAGTGGAACTCTCTGCCCCGGAGTGTGGTGGAGGCTCCTTCTTTGGAAGCTTTTAAACAGAGGCTGGATGGCCATCTGTCGGGGGCGATTTGAATGCAATATTCCTGCTTCTTGGCAGAATGGGGTTGGACTGGATGGCCCATGAGGTCTCTTCCAACTCTTTGATTCTATGATTCTGTGACAATACAAATGCGGCATTTTTGCAATGAAAGAAGCTTGCCACCTACCATGGCCTCCCGATGTTCTTTGCTCTTTTCATTCCTCTCCGTGTCGTAAATGGAGACGCTCAGCTTGCTGGCCGCTTCTTCGTCCTCTCGAAGTTTTAGAATATCCAAGATCTTAGATGGAACAGACAGAAGTGAGAAACACCTTCACGTCCTAGGAGAAATAAGGCATCTCCATCCTTTCCATGGTTCTGTCGCACCTCAGAGTAGTATCACCTTGCTTAAGACACCAAACAGCACACAAGCAATAGTCCTTATTAGGCTTGGGCGATCAAGAAAAAAATTGATTCTAAACTCGTTTCGTTTTCTAGGGTGCGCTAGCGTTTCTAAATTCTGAGGACTTCCGAAATTTAAGATTTCAAAATTTCGAAATTTCCGAAATTTCATAAATTACGAATCGATTCGTTAATGACGGGCGCGATTGCGCAATATGCTAAAAAAAAACCTCCAAATGGGATAGGGTTCCCTCTCCCTCTGTTGTTGACTGTTGGTGTGATAAAACAAACAACAACTATATTATATTATATTATTATAACATTATTATATTATATTGTTGTATATTATATTATAATATTATTATATTATATTATTGTATATTATTATATTATATTATATTATTATAATATTATTATATTATATTATGTTATTGTATATTATATTATTATTATATTACTTTATATTATAATGTATTATATTATACATATAATATTATAATATATTATATTATAATATAATAATATAGTAATAAAATATATAATATAATAATATAATATAATATATACTAGGGCTGTTCAAACACGGAAAAATTTGTTTCTAAAACTTTAGGGTTTTTTTCCGTTTTGTTATTTAAAAGAATTCCGAAATTTTCCTTAAAAAATGTTCGATATTTACGAAATTTCGGAAATCATAAAACAATTACGAAACAATTACGAATCGATTACGAATCGATTCGTTAATGGCGGCCGCGATCGCGCAATATGCTAAAAAAACTTCTGAAGCTTCCCTTTCCCTCTGTTGTTGACTGTTGGTATATTAACAACAGACACAAAACTCATAAGAAAAATATATAATCAGTTATTAAAGTGGGCTACCGAAACAGAACAAATTAAGACTAACATGATATCATGGGCCAGAGACCTAGGCCACTCAATATCACTTACTGACTGGGAAAGAATCTGGAAAAGCAAAATCAAATACACATACTCAACAGATCTAAAGGAGAGTTGGTATAAGATCTTCTATAGGTGGTATTTAACACCTGAAATCCTGGCCAAAATCAATAAGAACAAGAAAAACGAGAGCTGTTGGAAATGCAAAAAAGAAAAGGGTACATTTCTACATATGTGGTGGGAATGTAAAGGGATCAAAAAATATTGGGCACAAATTCACAATTCGATCGAAAAAATCTTAGAGATAAAATTTGAAATAAGACCAGAAACATTATTATTGGGACTCCACAACCTCAAACTGGAAAAGAATGAGGACAAAATAATTTTTTACCTAACAACAGCGGCTAGGATGGTCCTAGCCAGACAATGGAAAAATAAAGAAATACCAACACTGGAACAGTGGACCCATAAAATACTGGATATAATCAATATGGATATTTTGACACAGAGAATCACTCAAAACTACAATAAACCTCAGAAAACTAATTGGAAATCAGTATTAAAATTTATACAAGAAGAGAACAAGGGATTGTATTTAATAGAGATATAACAAATACAAACACAATAATATTTTTTTTCTTCCTTTATTATTATTCTTCTATCCAAGAAAAAGACGAAAGTAAAAGGAAAAGCAAAAGGGGGTAATCACCCTAAGCAATTAATAAGAATAACAATATCTCCAAAGAGAATAGCCAAAAGTCACACACAAAATCGAACATCTGTTCTGAACATAACAGATGGGAATAATATGTGAAAACTAAACTTAACGGGTTAAGTCAAAAATTTCCACCATACTGGATAAACCTGGAAGTGTCAACCCTCACCCTTGTCTCTCCCTCCCTTCCTTTCCCTATGTGACCTCCCCTGCCCCCTTCCCATTCCCCCTTTCCATACCCATTACTTCCCCTTTTAACCCTCCCTCACCTCAATTTCTTACCTTGTTGTTTTATATCAATGTGTTTTGTAAGACAAAAATTAATAAAAAATATTTAAAAGACTGTTGGTGTGATAATTATATTTTTTTTCACTGAGAAAACAAACAGCAACCCTAAAACTTGCACCAGACATGCGGAAATAATAACGAAACATTTACGAATCAATAACGAATCAATTCCGAAACAAATACGAAACGAATTGGAAAAATTCGTTTCGTTTTTTAGTTGCTCCTGAATGGTTCAATATTGCTTCGTTATCAAAAAAATAACAAATTTTTAACGAATTACGAAATTACGAAACGAAACCGCCCAGCCCTAATATATACAATACTATAATATAATATAATATAATAATATTATCATATTATATATTATATTATAGTATTGTATATATTAGGGCTGGGCGGTTTCGTTTCGTAATTTCGTAATTCGTTAAAAATATATTATATTATATTATTATGTTATTATAATATTGTATTATTGTATATTATATTATTATAATATATTATATTATGTATTATATATTATTATAATATATTATAATATATTATATTATATTATATTATACAATTATAATATAATATAATAATATAGTGATATAATATATAATAATATAATATAATATACAATAACATAATATAATTGTATTATAATAATATAATATTATGTATTATATTATTATTATATTATATATTATATTATAGTATTGTATATTAGAGTGAGGCAAGAAGAAGCATGAGGTAAGAGGAGGGAAGCAGCAGAGCAAAGGGACCGGAAGTGGGGTAAATGCGAGATTGTAAAACTTGCACCAGACATACGAAAATAATTACGAAATAATTACGAAAATTGGAAAAATTGTTTCGATTCTTAATTACTCCTCACACTATTCCTGCATGGCTCAATATTGGATCGTAAGCTAATTTAAATACGAATTAATAACGAATTACGAAATTAACGAACTGGATCGTCTTTATGGTTATTTAAAGTAAAAGAAAAGAGTTCAAAAAAGCAAAAGTATAGTTCCAAAGATCAATACAAGGTAACATCTGTGCGCATTCAGAAGAAGACCTACAAGCCACTCTAAACACCTTCGCAGAAGCATACACGAAGCTCGGTCTGTCACTGAACATCGAGAAAACCAAAGTGCTCTTCCAGCAGTTACCAGTCCATCCCTCCCCAATGCCAGAGATACAGCTTAATGGTGTAACATTAGAAAATGTTGATCATTTCCGCCACCTTGGCAGCAACCTCTCCACTAAAGTCAACATCGACACCGAAATACAACACCGCCTGAGCTCTGCGAGTGCAGCATTTTCCCGAATGAAGCAGAGAATGTTTGAGGAGCGGGGCATCCGTAGGGATACCAAGGTGCTTGTCTATAAAGCTATTGTCCTCCCAACCCTGCTATATGCCTGCGAAACGTGGACTGTCTACAGACGTCACATGCAACTCCTGGAACGATTCCATCAGTGCTGCCTCTGGAAAATCCTGCAAATCTCTTGGGAAGACAAGTGGACAAACGTCAGCATGCTGGAAGAAGCAAAGGCCACCAGCATGAGGTTTCATGAGTAACCTCAGGCACAGACTTCAAGAGGTTTCTATAAGCAGATGTATCTCTTCTAGACAACTGTCCCAACAAAACGAATAAGCCAAAAGGCCTATTCAACAGAATTGGCTCCCAGCCAAACCTTGATTCTTAACCCAGAATCAATAGCCCCCTGTAGTTTTATCACTACCGGGTCCTTTCCTGTAACCCCTTTGGTCACAAATAAACTCCCTGTTTCTCCCACTAGAGAAACCAGTCCTTCCCTGTAGCTCACCGGCTTACAGACTGCCACTTTCAAACAGCTGCCCCGTGAAGAGGCAGTTGGCTCCACCCCTGTTGCTATGGCAACTCAGCTCAGGCTAAATCAGCCACCATCTCTAACAAATAGGGCTGGGCGGTTTCGTTTCGTTAATTCGTAATTCGTTAATAATTCGTTAATTTTTTCCATTACAAAACAATAACGAACCATTCTGGAGCAATTATTAAAAAAACCGAATTTTCAAAAACGTTTTGTAAATGCTTCGTATTTCGATATTGTATTCGTTTCGTTATTGTTTTGAGGTCGTTTTGTTATTATTTCCGCATGTCTGGGCCAGTTTTATGGTTTAATTAGTGAAAAAAAATTATAATATCACACCAACAGTCAACAACAGAGGGAGAGGGAAGCTTCAGAAGGTTTTGGAGGTTTTTTAGCGTATTTCGCGGTCGCGTCCGCCATTAACGAATCGATTCGTTATTGTTTCAGAAATCGATTCGTTAATTTTTTACCATTTACGAAATTTCGTAAATATCGAACTTTTTAAAAGGAAAATTTTGTAATTATTTTAAATATCGAAACAAAAAAAAAACCCCAAATACAAATCGATTTTAGAAACAAATTTTTCCGTTGTTACCCAGGCCTACAAAATATAATCCTACATACTTACCATTTATTAACTACTGTTTAAACAACCCATAGCCATAAGAATAAAATTTACACACCATCACACACGGGTTGTCTGCGCCCTACACCACTGAAGAAATTACACTGTCTAGCTGATATTGCACCACCTGACATCTGCCGGGAAGCAGCAGCCAATAGTGAAAGGACCAAGGCAATGACATCTCTGGCCCATCCTCTGTTTGGGTATCAGCCAGCATGTCAATGCCTTAAATCAAGAAATCGTTTTCTAAGATCGACAGAGACACTCGCTGGAACACCCCAGCAAGCAAGAGTCCAAAAGTGGCAGGCTCAAACCCATGGCTGATACCAAATGAGAGACTCTCCCCTGGGCACACAGAAGACTGGGTGACTTGGGAGGTGCTGAACAGACTGCGCTCTGGCACCATGAGATGCAGAGCCAACCTCAAGAAATGGGGCCACAAAGTGGAGTCCACGACATGCGAGTGTGGAGAAGAGCAAACTACAGACCACCTGCTGCAATGCAACCTGAGCCCTGCCACATGCACCATGGAGGACCTTCTTATAGTAACACCAGAGGCACTCCAAGTGGGCAGATACTGGTCAAAGGACATTTAATCAACTACCAAGCTTGCAAATTTTGTGTTTTGTCTGTTTGTTTGTTTTTGTTAAAAATGTAAAACAAATGTCTGGTTGCTGATGACACGATAGATAAATAAATAAAGTGCTTTCTTGACCATTATCTGGCTGAGAACAACTGTCCTCCCTTCCTGAATCAGAATGCACCTGGCTCTCAGTTGTTTCATTATCAACAGTGTCATCCCTTGCTGTGGGAAACAACTGAAATTCTGTACCCTGTTCTATCTCGTCTATCACAGTGTGCCGTCGCGCATGGGAGCTATTTTTCTTAATGAAGGAGGGATGGACGTGGCATCTTTCCCCCAAGGGATTGCTTCTTGCCCTCCTATAGGAAACTGGAACTCCCAAAAACCCAAAACGCTGTAAATAACTCAAAATAAGTTTTATTGATCACAAAGAGTTATTTCTTAAAGCAATAAGCTGGAAACTTTAGAGGGGTGAAGGAAGATATATGTTACAGTCTCAATTATCCCTGGTGTACAGGAGTTGATTATAAATTGTATGATTTTAACTGTATTTGTGTTTAGATTGGCTGCAGTAAGGCTGGAGTGGCCTAAGTCAGAGGAGTCCTCCATGTGCGTTGCCATGGAGACCGATGCAGGAGAGAGGGAAGTGGGAGGAGCTTAGAGGGGAGAGTTTGAAAAAACGACAGTTAAAAATCAGTTAGGGTTAAGGTTTAGAGGTGTGAGCAGTCAGGAGTTAGGTTCAGGGGAGTCAGGAGTTAGGAGTTGGGAGAGAAGGAAAGGAAAGGTGGCGGAGTGACTTGTGAAGCAAAGCTTTGAGGCTTTGAAAAGCTGGGTTTGGCTATTGGAAGTTTCTCAGGCTAGTGCAGCCGAATGGTGAAACCTAGCTGGTATTCTTTTAGTCTAAGGAGAGGCTAAAGAATAGTTTACTTAGTATTTGATCTAGGGAGGATCAACTAAGGGAAACATCCCTGTATTGAAACTTTGTCTGAAACAAGTGCTCTACGTCAGAAAGATACTGTGTTACTAGAAAGAATGAACTGTTAAAGTTACAAGTATTATTCCAAGTGCAACAAGGAAAAGTTACGTCTTGCAACCACACGCTGTGTACTTAATAAAATTGTTAACTTTTATTTGAAGATTGCCTCAGCTCCGTCTATTCTGAGTCCAAAGTGCCATTTCTCACAATATTACAACTTACCTCACGTGGTGGCAGAAACGTAGGGGAAAGTAACCAAATAAATCTACATTCTTCTCTCCAGTCACGCTACAGTATATACAGTGTAATTACTACTAAGTTATTACTTTCTTAATAAAGGAGGAGGTGCAATTGAACAGCCTCCCTTCTAACTTGATGGTAAATTTGGTTCCTAATCGGCAACCTCCATTGCAAATCGGCTAAGTCTTTTTAAAATTGGGAACTGGGGTAAAATCTCCTGAATACTGGTTCCTTTTACATTGGTGGCAACAATAAATCATCCCTCAGCTCCCTTGCTTCTTTTCACCTGGGTCCAAGGTGTTTGAAGCTGAGAAGCCTCACCAAGTTTCCTCTTTCCTCAATGGATGTGAATGCCGGAGCAAACCACAACCCCAGTTCAGATGGCCTATGTTTGAAGACTCAGGATCTTCCTCTGGTGCCAAAAGAACCAGTTTGAAGGCACTTGGGTCTCCTCAATGTTGTCCAAGATGATCTGGACATAAAGCATGAGTCCCAAGGGTAAAAAACTTCAGAACTGGTGCTAAGAGGTAATTTAAATCAGGGTCTTTTAGAGTCAAGTCTCTTACTCGCATCCATATGGTAGGAACTCTGATGGCAGAATGAAAAAGAAAGGAAACACTCCCCTCCTGCAGGAAGAGGTGGAGCAAAAGGGTACTGATTGACAGCTATAAGTAACCAATAGGGCTGGGCGGTTTCGTTTCGTTAATTCGTAATTCGTTAATAATTCGTTAATTTTTTTAATTACAAAACGATAACGAACCATTCTGGAGCAATTTTTTAAAAAAACGAATTTTTAAATACGTTTTGTAAATGCTTCGTATTTCGTTATTGTATTCGTTTCGTTATTGTTTTGAGGTCGTTTTGTTATTATTTCCGCATGTCTGGGGCAAGTTTTATGGTTGTTTTTTGTTTAATTAGTGAAAAAAAATTATAATATCACACCAACAGTCAACAACAGAGGGAGATCGAAGCTTCAGAAGTTTTTGGAGGTTTTTTAGCGTATTTCGCGGTCGCGTCCGCCATTAACGAATCGATTCGTTATTGTTTCGGAAATCGATTCGTTAATGTTTTGTAATTTTTCACATTTACGAAATTTCGTAAATATCAAACTTTTTAAAAGGAAAATTTTGTAATTATTTTAAATAACGAAACGCAAAACCCCCAAAAAAACGAATCGATTTTAGAAACAAATTTTTCCGTTGTTACCCAGGCCTAGTAACCAATCCATACAACTATACATAAGCAGGGGAAAAGGGGCAGGATTAAGCATGATACAACAGTTACACATGATACACAAAAAGTCATTTCTTTAAAGCAATAAGCTGGAAACTTCAGAGGGGTGAAGGAAAATATACGTTACAGTCTCAATTAGTCCTGGGTCCGAGGTGTTTGAAGCTCACCAAGTTTCCTCTTTACTCAATGCCTGTGAATGCCGGAGCAAACCACAACCCCAGTTCAGATGGCCTATGTTTTGAAGACTCAGGATCTTCCTTTGGTGCCAAAAGAACCGGTTTGAAGGCGCTTGAGACTTCCAACATCGTTCAGGTTGGTCTGAACATGAAGCACAAGTCTCAAGGGTAAGAAACCTCAGAACTGGTGCTAAGAGGTAACTTAAATCAGGGTCTTTTAGAGTCAAGTCTCTTACTCACGTCCATATGGTAGGAACTCTGATGGCAGAATGAAAAAGAAAGGAAGCACTCCCCTCCTGTAGGAAGAGGTGGAGCAAAAGGGTACTGATTGACAGCTATAAGTAACCAATCCATACAGCTATACGTAAGCAGGGGAAAGGGGGCAGGATTAAGCATGATACAACCATTTAAATCTTGCCACTAACAGTTCTATACATAGGTGGCGCCACTCGCACCGACACACACAGGGACATCGCTTTGCACCTGACTGTGAACCTGAATCCCATTATCCTTATCAGAATCATTGACACTATCACTCTGTGATTCCAACTGACGAGAGCATTGCAAAAAAAGATGTCAGCTCCCTCCCGTTTACCTCTATCTCGGACTCCCAGACTTGGTGCCGGGAAATCTTTTCATCCTCGATAAGTTTCATCAGCATTTCGTACAGATGCAACAACTTCTTCTCTTTCTCAAGAGACCCAGCCTAGAAGCAAAGCAACCAGGGAAGAATGAATGAGGGCTCTAGAAGTCTTCCATCGAGGGATGGAGGGAGGACACTATTTGGGGTTCCATATTCATTTCATACACATCGACTTTTTTTGGAAAAAGTCACCTTTTTGGGGGAAAGACAGGGTATGAATAGAGAGGAGAAGATTGCCTCATCCAATCTGTTTGTATGCTCCGATTTATTTCTGTATTTATTTGCAATATTTATATTCCACCCTTCTCACCCCACAGGGGACTCAGGACAGATTACAATGCACATATACATGGCAAACATTCAATGCCATTTAGACATACAACATATAGACCAGTGTTTCGCAATCTGGGGGGTTGGGACCCCTGAGGGGGTCGTGAGGGGGTGTCAAAGGGGTCGCCAAAGACCATCAGAAAACATAGTATTTTCTGTTGGTCGTTGGGATTCTGTGTGGGAAGTTTGACCCAATTCTATAGTTGGTCAAGTTCAGAAGGCTCCTTGATTGTAGGTGAACTATAAATCCCAACAACTACAACTCCCAAATGTCAAGGTCTATTTCCACCAGACTCTGCCAGTGTTCACATTTGGGCATACTGAGTATTCATGCCAAGTTTGGTCCGGATCCATCATTGCATGAATCCACAGTGCTCCTCTGGATATAGGTGAACTACAACTCCCAAACTCAAGGTCAATGCCCACAAATCCCTTCCAGTGCTTTCTAATTGTCATGGGAGTTCTGTGTGCCAAGTTTGGTTTAAATCCATTGCTGGTGGAGTTCAGAATGCTCTTTGATTGTAGGTGAACTATAAATCCCAACAACTACAACTCCCAAATGTCAAGGTCTATTTTTCCCAGACTCCACCAGTGTTCAGATTTGGGCATACTGAGTATTCGTGCCAAGTTTGGTCCAGATCCATCATTGCATGAATCCACAGTGCTCCTCTGGATATAGGTGAACTACAACTCCCAATCTCAAGGTCAATGCCCACAAAACCCTTCCAGTGCTTTCTAGTCGTCATGGGAGTTCTGTATGCCAAGTTTGGTTTAAATTCATTGCTGGTGGAGTTCAGAATGCTCTTTGATTGTAGGTGAACTATAAATCCCAACAACTACAACTCCCAAATGTCAAAGTCTATTTTCCCCAGACTCTACCAGTGTTCACATTTGGGCATACTGAGTATTCGTGCCAAGTTTGGCCCAGATCCATCATTGCATGAATCTACAGTGCTCCTCTGGATATAGGTGAACTACAACTCCCAATCTCAAGGTCAATGCCTACAAAACCCTTCCAGTGTTTTCTGTTGGTCATGGGAGTTCTTTGTGCCAAGTTTGGTTTAAATCCATTGCTGGTGGAGTTCAGAATGCTCTTTGATTGTAGGTGAACTATAAATCCCAACAACTACAACTCCCAAATGTCAAGGTCTATTTTCCCCAGACTCTACCAGTGTTCACATTTGGGCATACTGAGTATTCGTGCCAAGTTTGGCCCAGATCCATCATTGCATGAATCCACAGTGCTCCTCTGGATATAGGTGAACTACAACTCCCAATCTCATGGTCAATGCCCACAAAACCCTTCCAGTGCTTTCTAATAGTCATGGAAGTTCTGTGTGCCAAGTTTGGTTTAAATCCATTGCTGGTGGAGTTCAGAATGCTCTTTGATTGTAGGTGAACTATAAATCCCAACAACTACAACTCCTAAATGTCAAGGTCTATTTTCCCCAGACTCTGCCAGTGTTCACATTTGGGCATACTGAGTATTCGTGCCAAGTTTGGTCCAGTTCCATCATTGCATGAATCCACAGTGCTCCTCTGGATATAGGAACTACAACTCCCAATCTCAAGGTCAATGCCCACAAAACCCTTCCAGTGCTTTCTAATTGTCATGGGAGTTCTGTGTGCCAAGTTTGGTTTAAATCCATTGCTGGTGGAGTTCAGAATGCTCTTTGATTGTAAGTGAACTATAAATCCCAACAACTACAACTCCCAAATGTCAAGGTCTATTTTCCCCAGACTCCACCAGTGTTCACATTTGGGCATACTGAGTATTCATGCCAAGTTTGGCCCAGATCCATCATTGCATGAATCCACAGTGCTCCTCTGGATATAGGTGAACTACAACTCCCAATCTCAAGGTCAATGCCCACAAAACCCTTTCAGTGTTTTCTAATCATCATGGAAGTTCTGTGTGCCAAGTTTGGTTTAAATCCATTGCTGGTGGAGTTCAGAATGCTCTTTGATTGTAGGTGAACTATAAATCCCAACAACTACAACTCCCAAATGTCAAGGTCTATTTTCCCCAGACTCTACCAGTGTTCACATTTGGGCATACTGAGTATTCGTGCCAAGTTTGGTCCAGTTCCATCATTGCATAAATCCACAGTGCTCCTCTGGATATAGGTGAACTACAACTCCCAATCTCAAGGTCAATGCCCACAAAACCCTTCCAGTGCTTTCTAATCGTCATGGGAGTTCTGTGTGCCAAGTTCGGTTTAAATCCATCGCTGGTGGAGTTCAGAATGCTTTTTGATTATAGGTGAACTATAAATCCCAGCAACTACAACTCCCAAATTACAAAATCAATCCTCCCCCCCCCCCAATTGGGCATATTGGGTATTTGTGTTCAATTTAGTCCAGTGAATGAAAATACATCCTGCATATCGGATATTCACATTATGATTTATGACAATATTAAAATGACAGGTATCAAGTAGCAACAAAAACAATATTATGGTTGGGTGTCACCACAACATATGGAATGGCATTAAGGGGTCACGGCATTAGCAAGGTTGAGAACCACTGATATAGACAGTATCTTGCCCATTGGTCTCAGATGTTGGTCTTACCTGGTAGCTGATGCACATGTCAGGTGTCATCACAATCTTATTCCCCTTGTTGTCCACATCTGACTGTTTGCTGAACTCCCGCTTCGAGGGAGTGATGTAGTTCTTCTTGAGGTGGTAGGTCACGTAGATCTTCTCCTCCTGGATGGAGTAGATGAGTTCGGCCACGTCTTCATCGGCTGGTTTGCTCGGATTCCTATGGAAGCGTTCAGTGATCTTCTAGAAGAAGACAGAGAGGGGAGAGAAGGTGTGACATTATGCAGAAGAAGATATGATATTGTGCAGAAGAAGGTGTGATATTGGGCAGAAGAAAATGGATATTGTGCAGAAGAAGACATGATACTGGGCAGAAGAAGACACATGTATTTCCATATATGACATCAAGCATGCGCCCGCCCCCCCTAACAAGGGAAGGTGACTTATAGTTCTGCAAAGGACAAAGGTACCAGACTGCGCAATAGGGGTTATGTCTTGGTCACATTGCCAAGGCATTGACAACAACAAGGACCCCACGAGGCTTTTGGGAAACGGCTGGATCTTGGAACTTCTGCCCTTTGTGAGAGTTGTAGTTTCCCAAGGACCAAAGTGTGAATCAGTTGCAGCACAACTGCCAGCCTTCCCAATGATCATGAACTCTCTGCCTGCATGTCTTGGGCTTCAGTACATACTATCTCCCTCATGAACTTTCCTCAAAGACCTTTTAAAACTTTGGACTTCAGGCTTCTTCATGAAAAGTAATCCTCGTATTAAATATACTGTACTTGGGATGTGGGACAAAGATGGGGTTTTGTTGCTATAAAATGCTTATGATTTGAATGTATGTATCTTGCTATGAAATATTGCTTGCCCTCCTGCCTTGCCCCCTGACTTTTGCCCTAGAAAAATGTGGCCAAGGACTGTTAAAATGCCTGATGGAGAGCCAAGCTTCCCCAAAACCAACCAAATCATCAAACATCTTGCATGGACAATAGCAAGTTGAAACATCCTCTTGTTTGCTTTCTGAGTTTTGTCTGGCAGGCAGGGAAGTTTCTTTGGACACTTTGATTGAATCACAAAGGGACAAGGATGACCCCAGGGGTCCCCTGTCCTGGCTCTGTTTGTTCCTTTTGCCAAAACCCATCAAGGACACACCTTGTCTGATCCTGGAAGGGAAAACCTGAATCAAATGGTTCTCCCTAAATCACTGATCCATCACAAGAACAACTGGTTTCCTTGGCTGGCTGATCCCTTGGGCACAGGACTGTCATCATCCTCTCTGGACACAATGTCCCTCTTCCGTCCTGCCTCCCTCTCCCTGATTTGCTAAGGAACTGAAGAGGGAGGGAGTTTTGAAACTTTCAAACCTGTATTTTCCTATAAAAATGCCTGTAAATTCTGTATTGCTATGCTTGTAGTGGAACTATCGCTGCAATGCATCCGATCTCAGCTGAATCGCTAATAAAGACATCTCGGTCGCCAGTTTCTTCCGCTTTGGTGGGGATTTATTATTTTAATATTTTTGCTACTGGAATTGGCTTCGCTGCCCTCTTTGGTTCCAGGACCCTCTTTGGTGCGGTCCTCAGGATCTCCTCGGCTGGGGAGATCCTCCTAAAAGCGGCTCAATATCATATATATATGTGTGTGTGTGTGTGTGGTTTTGCGCATACATTGTAATGTAATGTATTGGGGGTTTTTGTTTTTAAGTCCCTTCTGCTGTGTTTTTCAGTGTTTTTATGAGTGATGGTCACTTGTTGGCCTGATAGGTGTCTTGTGTCCAAATTTGGTGTCAATTCGTCCAGTGGTTTTTGAGTTATGTTAATCCCACAAACAAACATTATATTTTTATTTATATAGACTAGCTGTACCCACCACGCATTGTTGTGGCCAACCTTCCCTCCCTCTTTCTCTTCTTTCTTTCTCTTCTTCCTTCCCTCCCTCTTCCCTTCCCTTTCTTTCTCTCCTATCTTCCTTCTCTTCTGCCCTTCCACCCCTTTTCTTTCCCTTCTTCTTTCTCCCCTTTCTTCCTTCTCAACCTATTACTGGACTGCAACTCCCAGCAGTCCTCCTGATCTATCTATCTGTCTGTCTGTCTGTCTGTCTATCTGTCTATCCCTCTATCATCTATATCTATCTGTCTGTCTGTCTGTCTATCCCTCTATCATCTATCTCTATCTATCTATCTCTATCTATCTCTATCTATCTCTATCTATCTCTATCTATCTATCTATCTATCTATCTATCTATCTATCTATCCCTCTATCATCTATCTCTATCTATTCTATCTATTCTATCTATCGATCTATCGCTCTATCGCTCTATCGATCTATCTATCTATCTACCTATCTATCTATCTATCTATCTATCTACCTACCTACCTATCTCTCTACCTATCTATCTCTATCTAATCTATCTATCTGGAGGATTGCTGGGAGTTGCAGCCCAGGAATAAGAAATTGGAAATATGCAAGGATTCGGGTACTCTCAAAGAATTCCAAGGAGAAGAGCACTTGCATCTAACCCTAACACCCTCCTCCTTTTCTTTCTCTTCCTCTTTCTCTCCTTTCTTCCTTCTCTATGTATTCTTGGACTGCAACTCCCAGCAGTCCTCCTGATCAATCTACCTACCTACTTACCTATCTCTATCTAATCTATCTATCTTATCTATCTGGAGGACTGCTGGGAATCGCAGTCCAGGAATAGGAAATTGGAAATATGCAGGGATTGGGATGCTCTTAAAGCAGTGGTTCTCAACCTGGGTTCCCCAGATGTTTTTGGCCTACAATTCCCAGAAATCCCAGCCAGTTTACCATCTGTTAGGATTTCTGAGAGTTGAAGGCCAAAAACATCTGGGGACCCCAGGTTGAGAACCACTGTCTTAAAGAAATCCAAGAAGAAGAAAGCTGTAGCTTGGAAGCAGTGCATTTGGATCATCCTCCTCTCCTAAAGGGCCTGGTCTAGGAGATGCTGGGAGATGTAGTCTGGAAGAGAGTGTGGATATGCTATTGTGTGTTTTGTTTGCTAGGGGAGTAATTTTTGTGCACGCGCTATAGCGTCTTTTTTCTTTTTTGGCTTTTTCGTCCCTTCTGCTGTGTTTTTCAGTGTTTTTATGAGTGATGGTCACTCGTTGACCTGAGAGGTGTCTTGTGTCCAAATTTGGTGTCAATTCGTCCAGTGGTTTTTGAGTTCTGCTAATCCCACAAACAAACATTACATTTTATTTATATAGATTACTAGCCGTCCCCTGCCACGTGTTGCTGTTGCCCAGTCTGGTGATCTGGAAAATAAAGCAACGAGAAAGTGTTGGTTTCTAATATATGTAATTTCTTTCTGCTTGTGGGTAAACAATATTTTTGTTGATTCTTTGTCAGTGTTGATGTGGAGATATTCTGGTTTGCCTACTCCGGAACAATTGTCCTTCTTTAGGGGTCCCTTTCAAATCTATGATACTATATATGTGTGTGTGAATCATATATATCTATCTATATCTATGGCTGGATGGGTCTCTTTCAGGAGGGCTTTGATTACGTTTTCTTGCCCTGGTGAAGGGAGTTGGACTGGATGGCCTGAAGTATTTTCTGTTAGTCATGGGGGTTCTGTGTGGGAAGTTTGCCCCAATTCTGTCATTTTTGGGTTTTGAAATGTTCATTGATTGTAGGTGAACTATAAATCCCAGTAACTACAACTCCCAAATGTCAAGGTCTATTTCCCCCAAACTCCATCTGTGTTCATATTTGGGCATATGGAATATTTGTGCCAAGTTTGGTCCAGATCCATCATTGTTGAGTCCACAGTGCTCTTTGGATGTAGGTGAACTACAACTCCCAAACTCAAGGCCCACCAAACCCTTCTAGTATTTTCTGTTGGTCGTGGGAGTGCCATGTTTGGTTCAATTCCATCGTTGGTGGAGTTCAGAATGCTCTTTGATTGTAGGTGAACTATAAATCACAGCAACTACAACTCCCAAATGACAAAATGACCAAATGACAAAATCAATTTTTCTTAGTGATGGTCACTCCTTGGGTGAGCAGGTGTCTTGTGTCCAAACCTGGCGGCAATTTGTCCAGTGGTTTTTGAGTTTTGTTAATCCCACAAACGAACATTACATTTTTATTTATATAGATGCAGAAGAAGATGTGATAGTGGGCAGAAGAAGATGCAATACTATGCAGAAGAAGATGTGATATTATGCAGAAGAACACTGTTGTGCAGAATCTATATAAATAAAAATGTGATGTTTGTTTGTGGGATTAACATGACTCAAAAACCACTGGACGAATTGACACCAAATTTGGACACAAGACACCTAACAATCAAATGTAACAATCAAAAAAACTGATTTTGTCATTTGGGAGTTGGAGTTGCTGGGATTTATAGTTCACCTACAATCAAAAAGAATTCTGAACCCCACCAACAATGGCACTGAACCAAACTTGGCACACAGTTCTCCCATGATCAACAGAAAATATTGGAAGGGTTTGGTGGGCAGTGTCCTTTGGTTTTGGAGTTGTAGTTCACCTACATCCAGAGATCAATGTGGACTCAAACAATGATGGATCTGGACCAAACTCTACACGAATACTCAATATGCCCAAATGAGAACACTGGTGGAGTTTGGGGAAAATAGAATCTTGACATTTGGGAGTTGTAGTTGCTGGGATTTATAGTTCAACAACAATAACAGAGCATTCTGAACCCCACCAACGACAGAATTGGGCCAAACCTCCCACACAGAAACCCCATGATCACTAGAGTCGGCCACAGCAACGCGTGGCAGGGGACGGCTAGTCTATATAAATAAAAATGTAATGTTTGTTTGTCGGATTAACATGACTCAAAACCACTGAACGAATTGACACCAAATTTGGACACAAGACACCTCTCAGGCCAACAAGTGTTCATCACTCATTTTGTTGTTCATTCATTCAGTCGTCTCCGACTCTTCGTGACCTCATGGACCAGCCCACGCCAGAGCTCCCTGTCGGCCGTCACCACCCCCAGCTCCCTCAAGGTCAGTCCAGTCACTTCAAGGATGCCATCCATCCATCTTGCCCTTGGTCGGCCCCTCTTCCTTTTGCCTTCCACTTTCCCCAGCATAATTGTCTTCTCTAGGCTTTGCTGTCTCCTCATGATGTGGCCAAAGGACTTCAACTTTGTCTCTAGTCTCCTTCCCTCCAGTGAGCAGCCGGGCTTTATTTCCTGGAGGATGGACTGGTTGGATCTTCTCGCAGTCCAAGGCACTCTCAGAACTTTCCTCCAGCACCACAGTTCAAAAGCATCTCTCTCCCTTCACTCAGCCTTCCCTAAGGTCCAGCTCATCACTCATAAAAACATTAAAAAACACAACAGAAAAGACTTTAAAAGCCAAAAAACAAAAAAAAATTACAATGCATGCGCAAAAACACATATATACACAAACACACATACACAAATATATACACACACATATATGGGTATGTACACACACAAAACACATATACACAGAAAGGGGGACGGAAGGAAGGAGAGAAGGAGGGATAGAAAGAGGGAACGAAGGAGGGAAGAAGAGAAGGAAAGAAATGTAGTGAAGGAAGGAAGGAAGAGAAGGAAATAAAAAAGTGAAAGAAGGAAGGAAAGAGAGAGGGAAGGAAGGAGAGAAGGAACGAAAGAGGAGGGAAGGTAGGAAGGAAAGAGACAAGGAAGGATGGAACCAAAGAGCAAAGAAAGGGAGGAAAGAAACAGATAGAGAAGGAAGAAAGAAAAAGAAAAAGAAAAAGAGGGAAGGAAAGAGGGAGGGAAGGAAGGAGAGAAAGAAAGGAAAGAAGGAGGGAAAGTTTGGCCACAGTCACTCATAAAAACACTGAAAACACAGCGGAAAAGACTTAAAAAGCCAAAAAATTACATTACAACACATGCGCATAACCACATAAATACACATACACACAAATATATAAATACACACATATACACATATATATATACACACACAAAACACATATACACAGACTGGGCCACAGCAATGCGTGGCAGAGGACGGCTAGTAATATATAATATTATGCAGAAGAAGACATGATAGTGGGCGGAAGATGCAATACTGTGCAGAAGAAGTTATGATATTTCGCAGAAGAAGACATGATATTATCCAGAAGGAGACGTGATATGATGCAGAAGAAGATGTGACATTGTTCAGAAGGAGACCCTTGTGCCAGCCGGACTGCTGACTGATAGGTATGCGGTTTAAATCTGGAGAGAGTGGGTTGAGCTCCCTCTGTCAGCTCCAGCTCCCCATGTGAGGACATGAGAGAAGCCTACCACAAAAATGATAAAACATCAAAACATCTGGGCATCCCCTGGGCAATGTCCTTGCAGACAGCCAATTCTCTCATACCAGATGTTGTGGCTGAGATGTTCTGTGATGATGAGGATGATGGGATTCAAATTCCTGGCTCTTTTTCTGTGCCTCAGATCTCTGGGCCTGCGGCTCCCACAGACAGTGCAGAGTCAACATCAACACAGCGGTTCTCATGAGAAAATAATTTTAACGAAGGAGATAGCAAACAGGTGGGGAGGCATTTGCCTCCTTCCCACACTGATACTGAAAGTACTGAAAGCCTTGATAGTGACCTGACCCAGCAAGCTCGTCTTGATTTGCAGGTCAGGCAGAATTCTCGCCTGGCCGGCAGACGAGAAGCCAGCTCAGTGAAAGGTCATCGCAATGATTTCATGTAATGTTTTCATGTTAGAAAGGTATTTAGGCTTCTTGCAAACCAAGGGAAAGTGTCAGTTCAACGTAGCTTATTAGCCTGAAAACTTCATGGAATAACCTTAGCCTGGAAAGCAGTATGCTTGGGATTTCTTGCATTGTGATTCATGGGGCAATTGTTTCATTGCTTGTACCTGGGACTCTGGTTTGAACTTTGCCAATAGGTTTATGTCTCTTGCTTTTACCTGAAGATCTTTGGAACTACATTCTGCATTTAACCTTAATCTTTGGAACTTTGCAGTACTTATACTTTATTTTGACTTAGATTTTTTCCTCAATAAACTATAAAACAACAGGTTCTTGTGGGTTTTTTCGGGCTATAGAGCCATGTTCTAGAGGCATTTCTCCTGACGTTTTGCCTGCATCTATGGCAAGCATCCTCAGAGGTAGTGAGGTCTGTTGGAATCAGGACAATGGGTTTATATATCTGTGGAATGGCTGGGGTGGGGCAAAGAGCTCTTCTCTGCTGGAGCTAGGTGCGAATGTTTCAACTGACCACCTTCATTGGCATTTGGAAGCCTGGCTAAGCCTGGGAAAATCTTTTGTTGAGAGGTGTTAAGATGTGCCTGGTTGTTTCCTCTCTGCTGTTTTGCTGTTGTAATTTTAGAGTTTTTTTAATATAGAGCACCTGATGAACCAGCCTGGACACAGCATATTATTTGAGAACACAGAAATGCTGGACCACACCAACAACCACCATGTCAGACTACACAGAGAAGCCATTGAAATCCACAAGCATTTATTTATTTATTTATTTATTTATTTATTTATTAATGCGCTTGTATACCGCTAATATCTCAGCCTAAATCGGCGACTCATTGCGGTTTACAACACTTAAAAAACAACAATATTCCGTTTAAAAGCATAAAACACATATACAATACAAATTATTGGGCCACCAATAACCATCCAATGCATCTCGTAACTGGAGTCGCAATCCAAATTCATCGTCCACGATTACCAGTCCTTTAGTCATCATAATTCGTTGCAACGGATTAACCGAATGCTTGTTTAAACATCCATGTCTTCAATCTTTTCCGAAACACCATCAGCGAGGGGGCTGATCTTACCTCTATGGGGAGGGTGTTCCAAAGCCGAGGGGCCACCACAGAAAAGGCCCTGTCTCTCGTTCCCGCCAGCCGCACTTGTGAAGCCGGCGGGATAGAGAGCAGGGACTCCCCAGAAGATCTTAGGGTCCTGGTGGGCTGATAGGTTGAGATACGTTCGGATAGATAAGTTGGGCCAGAACCGTTTAGGGCTTTAAAGGCCAACGCCAGCACTTTGAATTGAGCCCGGTAGCAGATCGGCAGCCAGTGGAGCTGGTGCAGCAGAGGAGTTGTATGCTCCCTGCTCCCCGCTCCTGTTAGTATCATGGCTGCCGCCCGTTGGACTAATTGGAGCTTCCGGGCTGTCTTCAAAGGCAACCCCACGTAGAGAGCGTTGCAGTAGTCAAGACGGGATGTAACCAGAGCGTGGACTACCGTGGCCAAGTCAGACTTCCCAAGGTACGGTCGCAGTTGGCGCACAAGTTTTAACTGTGCGAATGCTCCCCTGGTCACCGCCGAAATGTGGACAATTTCAACAGAAAGGAAGAGACCATGAAAATGAACAAATTCTGGCTACCAGTATTAAAAAAACTCTAAAATTACAACAGCAAAACAGCAGAGAGGAAACAACCAGGCACACCTTAACACCTCTCAACAAAAGATTTTCCCAGGCTCAGCCAGGCTTCCAAATGCCAATGAAGGTGGTCAGCTGAAACATTCACACCTAGCTCCAGCAGAGAAGAGCTCTTTGCCCCACCCCAGCCATTCCACAGATATATAAACCCATTGTCCTACTTCCAACAGACCTCACTACCTCTGAGGATGCTTGCCATAGATGCAGGCGAAACGTCAGGAGAAATGCTTCTAGAACATAGCTCTATAGCCCGAAAAAAACCCACAAGAACCTAGTGATTCCAGCCATGAAAGCCTTCGACAATATATAAAACAAGAGCTCTTATGTGGTGGTGTTTGGAAGCCAGGTGAAGCTTACTCTGAGTTGCAACACCAGAAGCAACCTTCAGTTTCTCAAGTTGCTCCTGACATGAAAATAAAAAATTGTCCAGAAGATGTGATATTATGCAGAAGATGCAATATTATCCAGAAGAAGACATGATATTATCCAGTAGGATGTGACATTATGTAGAAGAAGATGCGATATTATGCAGAAGAAGACGTGACATTGTGCAGAAGACATGACATTGTGCAGAAGAAGGGATATTATGCAGAAGATGACGTGGGGTTGGACTGGATGGCCCATGAGGTCTCTTCCAACTCTTTGATTCTATGATTCTATGATTCTATGACAATATTGAGAGGAAGACGTGACATTATGTAGAAGATGTGGACCTACCCAAACAGGCCGAGCATTGCTCTCCATGGTGGCTGTTGGGGCAGTTGTGGCCACTTTCTTCACCCTTTTGCCAAATTCCGTGTGCTTATAGTACAGGAAATCCGAGCGGCCCACAAAATATTCGGTCATATCTGTGGCCGTCTCGACTCGCTTCTCAAGACCGTCTACCCGGGTTTCATTGTAGAACTCCATTGTCCGCTCCGTCTCAGGCTCCATTGTCTTATAGATGTGAGCTGGGGAAAGGAAAGAGAAGCTAGAGGTGAGCCTACACTGTAGAATTAATGCAGTTTGGCACCACTTTAATGGCCATGTCAGCAGCCTATGATACTGTGAACCACCGCCTCCTCCTGAGAAAAATGTATAATATCACAGAGGACGACCACCTCACCCGCCTCAGAGGAAACCTGCTACAAAACAGGAGCTTTTTTGTTGAGTTCCAGGGCCAGGGAAGCAGATGGCGGAAACAGAAGAACAGCCTGCCTCAGGGGAGCGTGCTTGCTCCATCCATGTTCAACATCTACACAAATGACCAGCCACTGCCAGAAGGGACAGAGAGTTTCATCTATGCTGATGATCGTGCCATCACCGCTCAAGCAGGGAGCTTTGAGACTGTAGAACAGAAGCTCTCCGAATCTCTAGGTGCTCTTACTGCCTACTACAGGGAAAACCAGCTGATCCCTAACCCATCTAAAACACAGACATGTGCCTTTCATCTCAAGAACAGAGAAGCATCCCGAGCTCTGAGGATTATTACCTGGGAAGGAATCCCACTGGAGCATTGCAGTGCACCCAGATACCTGGGATTCACTCTGGACCGTGCTCTTACCTACAAGAAGCACTGCCTGAACATCAAGCAAAAAGTGGGTGCCAGAAACAATATCATACGAAAGCTGACTGGCACAACCTGGGGATCACAACCAGATACAGTGAAGACATCTGCCCTTGCGCTTTGCTACACTGCTGCTGAGTATGCATGCCCAGTGTGGAACACATCTCACCATACTAAAACAGTGGATGTGGCTCTTAATGAGACATGCCGCATTATCACGGGGTGTCTGCGCCCCACACCACTGGAGAAATGACACTGCTTAGCCGGCATTGCACCACCTGACATCCGCCGGGAAGTAGCAGCCAATAGTGAAAGGACCAAGGCAGAGACATCTCCAGCTCATCCCCTGTTTGGGTATCAGCCAGCATGTCAACGACTTAAATCTAGACATAGTTTTCTAAGATCTACAGAGACACTCGCTGGAACACCTCAGCAAGCGAGAGTCCAAAAGTGGCAGGCTCAAACCCAGCACTTCAACCAATAGCTGATACCAAATGATAGACTCCCTCCTGGGCACTCAGAAGACTGGGGGACTTGGAAGGCGCTGAACAGACTGCGCTCTGGCACCACGAGATGCAGAGCCAACCTCAAGAAATGGGGCCACAAAGTGGAATCCTCGACATGTGAGTGTGGAGAGGAGCAAACCACTGACCACCTGCTGCAATGCAACCTGAGCCCTGCCACATGCACAATGGAGGACCTTCTTGCAGCAACACCGGAAGCACTCCAAGTGGCCAGAGACTGGTCAAAGGACATTTAACCAGCTACCAAACTCACAAGTTGTGTATTTTTCTGTTTGTTTGCTTTGTTCCGTTAGAAATGTAATATAATGGACTGGCTGCTCTGACACGACAAATAAAAAAAATGGCCATGGAATCCTAGGAGTTGACACAGGAGAGCTTTAGCCTTCCCAACTCTGGTGCCTCACCAAACAACAACTCCTAGGATTCCATAGCATTGAGTGGTGGCAGTTAAAGTGGTGTCAAACTGGGTTAATTATACTGTGTAGATACACCTAGATACCTTTGAGACCATGTGCGTGTCCAGGGAGGAAGAACTCCGTTATCCAATCTGTTTGCTTGTTCAGTTCTCTCATATCCATCACGTCTTCTCGGTTCTTGAACCACTCCTTTATTACCAGCTTTTTGGTACCTTTTGGCAAAAGGGAAGGAGAAAGCCCTTTAAAGTGACAATGGCATAAAAGTGAAAGATCATATTTATTGTTTAAAAATCGAATCGCCAGCGTCCCCTATATACAAAACGAGTTTAGAACAATTTTTTTTCTTGATCGCCCAAGCCTACTACTTACAGTCTAGATCCTCATAGACAGTGAGCCGGGTAACCAATCCATTGCTGTTCAGATATGGTGACCATGTCTCCAACTTGGCATTCTTGTACTGGATCACCTTCTTGCCCTGTGGGCACCGGGTCTCAAACTCTAGAGACAGCAAACAGAAGCAAAGGTAAGGAACCCACTGGCCATAATGGCTAGAGTCAAAGAGTAAAACTAAACAACTGGTTCCCAGTCATAGACTGAGTATCCAAAAACTTCTGGAAGATGACAGATTACTCACCTCGGAAGTATAGGGCACTTCGATTGTGTCAAATGCTTTTCAATAAGGGCATTTCAATTGTGTCGAAAGCTTTTCAATATAGGATACTTCAATAGTGTCTAATGCAGCGTTTCTCAACCTGGGGGTCGGGACCCCTGAGGGGGTCACGAGGGGGTGTCAGAGGGGTCACGAAAGACCATCAGAAAACACATATTTCTGATGGTCTTTGGAACACAATGCTCTCTGGAGGTAGGTGAACTACATCTCCCCTAAATCACTGTCAATTCCTCCCAAATACCTCCAGAATTTTCTATTGGTCATGGGGGCTCTGTGTGGGAAGTTTGGCCCAACTCTATCATTGGTTGGGTTCAAGGGGCTCTTTGATTGTAGATGAACTATAAATCCCAGCAACAACAACTCCCAAATGACAAGGCCTATTTTTCCCAAACTTCACCAGTGTTTGCAGGTGGGCATATTGAGTGATTGTGCTGAGTTTGGTTCAGATTCGTCATTGTTTGAGTGGATGTAGGTGAACTACAACTCCAAAACTCAAGGTCAATGCCCTCCAAAACCTTCCAGTATTTTTTGTTGGTCATGAGAGTTCTGTGGGCCAAGCGTGGTTCAATTTCATCATTGGTGGAGTTCAGAATGATCTTTGATTGTAGGTGAACTCCAACTCCCAGATGACAAAATCAATTTGCCCGCAACCTCACCAGTATTCAAATTTGGGCGTATTTGGGTTGCAGATATGAAGGAGCAACGAAAATAATGTTATGGTTGGGGGTCACCACAACATGAAGAACTGTACTAAGGGGTTGCGGCATTAGGAAGGTTGAGAACCACTGGTCTAATGCTTTTCAATATAGGACATTTCGATTGTGTCAAATGCTTTTTCAATACAGGGCATTTCTTTTGGAAAATGGAAATCTCAAGAACCTTTTGGAGATTTTATGATCTTTGGAAAGGCATGACCTTGTTATAAGTTATAACCTTCTGGAAAATGATGCCATAACCCAGTGTTTCTCAACCTTCTTTATGCCGTGACCCCTTAATACAGTTCCTCATGTTGTGGTGACCCCAACCATAAAATTATTTTTGTTGCTACTTCATAACTGTCATTTTGCTCCTGTTATGAATAGTAATGTAAATATCTGATATGCAGGATGTATTTTCATTCACTGGACCACATTTGGCACAAATACCCAATACATCCAAATACTGGTGGGGTTGGGAGGGGATTCATATTGTCATTTGGGAGTTGTAGTTTGCTGAGATTTATAGTTCACCTACAATCAAAGAGCATTCTGTACTCCACCACAATGGAATTGAACTGAACTTGGCACACAGATCTCCCATAACCAACAGAAAATACTGGAAGGGTTTGATGGACATTGACCTTGAGTTTGGATCTGATCCAAACTTGGCACGAATACTCAATATGCCCAAATGTGAACACTGCTAGGGAAAATAGACCTTAGAATCATAGAATCATAGAGTTGGAAGAGACCTCATAGGCCATCCAGTCCAACCCCCTGCCAAGAATCAGGAATATTGCATTCAAATCACTCCTGACAGATGGCCATCCAGCCTCTGTTTAAAAGCTTCCAAAGAAGGAGCCTCCACCACACTCCGGGGCAGACATTTGAGAGTTGCAGTTGCTTGGATTTATAGTTCATGTACAATCAAAGAGAATTCTGAACCCCACCAATGATAGAATTGGGCCAAACTTCCCACACAGAACCCCTATGATCAACAGAAAATACTGTGTTTTCTGATGGTCTTTGGCGATCCCTTTGAAACCCCCACACAACCTTCCCATGGGTTCCGACCCCCAGGTTGAGAAACACTGCCATAACCTCTTGGTAAAAAAACATGACCTGTTAGAGTCATAACTTTTTGGGGAAAAGGCATTTTTACAAGGCAATTGGGTTTCTCAGCTGTTAAACTGATGACCCTAGTAGGCTTGGGCAATCAAGAAAAAAATTGGTTCTAAACTCGTTTCGTTTCTAGGGTGCACTAGCGTTTCAAAATTCTGAGGACTTCCGAAATTTAAGATTTCAAAATTTCGAAATTTCCAAAATTTCGTAAATTACGAATCGATTTGTTAATGGCGGACGCGATTGCGCAATATGCTAAAAAAACCTCCAAATGGGACAGGGGGAACTTCTGAAGCTTCCTTCTCCTTCTGTTGTTGACTGTTGGTGTGATAAAACTAACAACAACTATATTATATTATATTATATTATATTATATTATATTATATTATATTTTATAGTATATTTTATAATATAATATATATATTATATTATATTATATATTATTATAATATTATTATTATATTATATTGTATATTATATTATAATATTATATATTATAATAATAATATAATATAATATATATAATATAATAATTTATTATATTATATTATATATATTATATTATTATAATATTATTAAATTATATTATTGTATATTATATTATTATTATATTATATATTATATATTATATATTATATTATAATATAATATACAATACTATAATATAATAGTATTATAATAATATAATATATATTATATTATTATAATAATAAAATGTAATATATTATATTATAATTGTATATTATATTATATTATATTATATTATATTTTATACTACTTGTACCTGGCAACGCATTGCTGTGGCATAGAGTGAGGGTATGAAAAATAAAGTAATGAGAAATTTTGGGCAAGAAGGATGCCAGGAGAAAGAGGAGGGAGGTGGGAATGTGGGATTTGCCAGCTGGAAGGAAGGAAGGAAGGAAGGAAGGAAGGAAGGAAGGAAGGAAGGAAGGAAGGAAGAAAGGAAGAAAGGAAGGAAGGAAGGAAGGAAGGTAGCCCAGTGCAGCCCAGAGTGAGGCAAGAAGAAGCCTGAGGAAAGAGGAGGGAAGCAGCAGAGCAAAGGGACCGGAAGTGGGGTAAATGTGAGATTGTAAAACTTGCACCAGACATACGAAAATAATTACGAAATAATTACGAAATAATTATGAAATAATTACGAAATAATTACGAAAATTGGAAAAAAATGTTTCGATTCTTAATTACTCCTCACACTATTCCTGCATGGCTCGATATTGGATCGTAAGCTAATTTAAATACGAATCAATAACGAATTACGAAATTAACGAACTGGATCGCCCAAGCCTAGTACCTAGGTATGTCTTTGAACTGTTAGGGACAATGAAATGCCAAAGCACAAACACATACACACACACACATATTAAGCACACACATAAAAGTGTTCTTTTTAGTTGTCCATATGTCTACTCTCCCTTTAAACATCTTGGTTTAAATCATGCTTTTAAGAAAAAAAGCAATCTGCATGTGTGAAATAATGCAATCAGATCAGGTAAATTTTTCTTAAGAGATTACCTGAAAACTCCTCCCCAAATACAAAATAAATAATAATGATAGAAGACAAGGAACATAGATACAGTGTAGGGAGAGATATTGAGTTCATAGTGGGAAATCATACCCTTAATAACCCTTAACCATGTGTCGAGGGAAAGAAAAGTGCAGTTGCAAAGAAACATACAAATTGAAGGCAGCGAGGAAGGCATTAGGAACCAGGAAAGGGAAAAGATACCTTTTTGAGTTATCTGGATCGGCTCCACCCAAGAAGCCGGCATGTCAAAACTCTTTGGCTCCTCTTCTTTAAGCTATTGATAAGACCCAGGAGACAAAACAAAACAAAAAAAAACAACAAGATTATGACAACAAGAATGATTTATTTATTTATCGTGTCAACAGCAACCATACCATTGTATTACAATTCTAACAGAACAAAACAAACACACAGATTAAAAAGAAAAAAACATACAGATTTTTGGTAGCTGATTAAATGTCCTTTGACCAGTCTCTGGCCACTTGGAGTGCTTCTGGTGTTGCCACAAGAAGGTCCTCCCTTGTGCATGTGGCAGGGCTCAGGGTGCATTGCAGCAGGTGGTCAGTGGTTTGTTCTTCTCCGCACTCACATGTCGTGGATTCCACTTTGTGGCCCCATTTCTTGAGGTTGGCTCTGCATCTCGTGGTGCCAGAGCGCAGTCTGCTCAGCGCCTTCCAAGTCGCCCAGTCTTCTGTGTGCCCAGAAGGGAGTCTCTCATCTGGTATCACCCATGGATTGAGGTGCTGGGTTTGGGCCTGCCACTTTTGGACTCTCGCTTGCTGGGGTGTTCCAGCGAGTGTCTCTGTAGATCTAAGAAAACTATGTCTTGATTTAAATCGTTGACGTGCTAGCTGATACCCAAACAGGGGATGAGCTGGAGATGTCTCTGCCTTGGTCCTTTCACTATTGGCTGCTACTTCCCGGTGGATGTCAGGTGGTGCAATACCGGCTAAGCAGTGTAATTTCTCCAGTGGTGTAGGGCGCAGACACCCCGTGATAATGCGGCATGTCTCATTAAGAGCCACATATACTGTTTCAGCGTGGTGAGATGTGTTCCACACTGGGCATGCATACTCAGCAGCAAAGTAGGATAGCGCAAGGGCAGATGTCTTCACTGTGTCTGGTTGTGATCCCCAGGTTGTGCCAGTCAGCTTTCGTATGATATTGTTTTTGGCACCCACTTTTTGCTTGATGTTCAGGCAGTGCTTCTTGTAGGTCAGAGCACGGTCCAGGGTGACACCCAGGTATTTGGGTGTGCTGCAATGCTCCAGTGGGATTCCTTCAAGAATGATTGACAACTGGGAAATAGAGGGGGAAAACGTGGAGGCAGAGACAGACTTTGTATTTCTAGGTGCAAAGATTACTGCAGACACAGACTGTGGCCAGGATATCAGGAGACACTTCCTTCTTGGGAGGAGAGGAAGGACCAATCTCGATAAAAGAGTGAAGAGCAGAGACATCAGACTGGCAATGAAGATCCACCGAGTCAAAGCCATGGTCTTCCCTGTAGTCACCTACGGATGTGAGAGCTGGACCTTAGGGAAGGCTGAGCGAAGGAAGATCGATGCTTTTGAGCTGTGGTGTTGGAGGAAAGTGCTGAGAGTGCCTTGGACTGCGAGAAGATCCAACCAGTCCATCCTCCAGGAAAGAAAGCCGGACTGCTCATTGGAGAGAAGGAGAGTAGAGACAAAGATGAAGGAATTTGGCCACATCATGAGAAGACAGGAAAGCTTAAAGAAGAGAATGATGCTGGGGAAAATGGAAGGAGAAAGGAAGAGGGGCCGACCAAGGGCAAGATGGAGGCATGGCATCCTTGAAGTGACTGGACTGACCTTTAAGGAGCTGGGGGTGGTGACGGCTGACAGGGAGCTCTGGCGTGGGCTGGTCCAGGAGGTCACGAAGAGTCAGAAACAACTGAACGGATGAACAACAACAAGTTTGGTCAATTACTGATTTGAGCCATCACTCTGCAAATGCCTTGTTCCACAACCAGGATTTCACTAGCTTTCTAAAGGTCAGGAGGGAGGGCGCAGAGCTAAATTCCATTGGGAGGGGGAAACACTTTAGAAACACTTTAGAAATGAAACACTTTAGAAACACTTTAGAAATGTAACACTTTAGAAACACTTTAGAAATGAGTTTTGAAACATTTTTTTCATTGGTCCACGCTCGTTACATCCTGAATAGACTACTGCAACGCACTCTACGTGGGGTTGCCCTTGAAGACTGTTCGGAAACTTCAACTGGTCCAGTGAGCGGCAGCCAGACTACTCACCGGAGCGACATACAGGGAGCACACCACCTGTCTGCTATGTCAGCTCCACTGGCTGCCGGTTCAGTTCCGAGCACAATTCAAGGTGCTGGTTTTGACCTACAAAACCCTTTACGGTTCGGGTCCAGTGTATCTGTCCGAACGTATCTCCCTCTACATCCCACCCTGGAATTTGAGATAATCTGGGGAGGCCCTGCTCTCAACCCCACCGCTATCACAAGTGAGGTTGGTGGGGACGAGGAGCAGGGCCTTCTCGGTGGTGGCCCCTCACCTGTGGAACTCGCTCCCGGGGGAAATTAGGTCATCAACATCCCTCCTCTCCTTCAGGAGGAAGGTAAAGACGTGGTTGTGGGACCAGGCCTTCGGGCAATCTGACAATTAGATATGGACAACCAGATGGATAGGACTGACAGGACTGACAATTGTGGACTTGGAATTTGAACTATGAGATTGCGAAACGCTGACCATCAATGAGGAGAAATGGTTTGTATTGGTTTTATTGCTTTTACTGGTTATATGGTTGTTTTTGCCTTGCAAGAATTGTTGTTTCTGTCTATTGATGTTATTGTGTCTTATTGTTGTTATGTGATATGGACATCGAATTGTGCCTTGCTTGTGTAAGCCGCCCTGAGTCCCCTTCGGGTTGAGAAGGGCGGGGTAGAAGCAACCGAAATAATAAGAAATAAATAAATTGATCGCACAGACCGAATGCATCGTTTTGCTATTACTTGAAGAAGTACTGTGTCCACTTCTAGGCAAAACACTTGAAGGCAAATGCAGAAATGAACTACAAACCTTTCAGAGAGGACAACAAAAATAGCTAGGGCTATGGAAGAAGAAATCCCAGGAGGAAAGATGGAGATCTGTTTGGTCTGGAAAAGACAGAGCTTGGGAAATATTTTTTTGTACTATACTTCACAAATGTGCCGTTGCGCCTGGGTTCTATAGATCTTAGTGAAAGATACATGGACGTGATATCTCTCCCCAGGGGATTGCTTCTTAGAATCATAGAATCATAGAATCAAAGAGTTGGAAGAGACCTCATGGGCCATCCAGTCCAACCCCCTGCCAAGAAGCAGGAATATTGCATTCAAATCACCCCTGACAGATGGCCATCCAGCCTCTGCTTAAAAGCTTCCAAAGAAGGAGCTTCCACCACACTCCGGGGCAGAGAGTTCCACTGCTGAACGGCTCTCACAGTCAGGAAGTTCTTCCTCATGTTCAGATGGAATCTCCTCTCTTGTAGTTTGAAGCCATTGCTCCATTGCGTCCTAGTCTCCAAGGAAGCAGAAAACAAGCTTTCTCCCTCCTCGCTGTGGCTTCCTCTCACATATTTATACATGGCTATCATATCTCCTCTCAGCCTTCTCTTCTTCAGGCTAAACATGCCCAGTTCCCTAAGCCGCTCCTCATAGGGCTTGTTCTCCAGACCCTTGATCATTTTAGTCGCCCTCCTCTGGACACATTCCAGCTTGTCAATATCTCTCTTGAATTGTGGTGCCCAGAATTGGACACAATATTCCAGGTGTGGTCTAACCAAAGCAGAATAGAGGGGTAACATTACTTCCTTAGATCTAGACACTATGCTCCTATTGATGCAGGACAAAATCCCATTGGCTTCTTGCCCTCCGTTAGGAAACTGGAACTCCCAAGGACCAAGACACAACAGATAACTCGAAATAGGTTTATTGTTCACAATGAGTTATCTTTCTTAGGCATAAACTTGACGTTTCAACAGGGATAAAGAAAATATACGTTACAGTCTCTGAAGTCTTGGGTTCAAGGAGTTTGCAGCTGAGAAGCTTTCCAAGTTCCCTCTTTTCTCAATAGCTGTGAATGCCTGAGCACCCACAACTCCAGTCCATATTGCCTATATTTGAAGGCACAAAGTCTTCCTCTGGTGCCAAAGGACTGGTTTGAAGGCGCTTGAGGCTCCTCAAGGGAGATCTGGACATGAAGTGTGAATCTCAAGGGTAAAAACCTGAGAATTGGTGATGAGAGATAGCTTAAAACAAGGGCTTTCGAGCCAAGTCTTTGTCACGTCCGTCTATAAAGCGGTCTGATGGTAGAATGAAGAAGGAAACACTGCCCTCCAATTCTAGGAAGAGGTGGGGCCAAACAATTGAGCTGAGGGGGCAATTCAACTGGTGCAAACAACATTGATTGACAGCTATAAATAACCAATCAATCCAACTATACATTTACAGAGAAAGCAGACAAGTTGGGGCATGTTACACAGTTCAAAACTTTGCAAATTAAAGTTCTACATATAGGTGGCGCCACTTGTGCCGTCACAACAAAGGAGATGGTTTTTCCCCACATCCTAGCATGTACTGGGTTAGGTAGTCTCCACGACCATAGCTGGCTCAGTCTTATAAGCCTGTCCTTCTTTCTCCAGGTTTTAATATATACATGCCCCACAGTGAGGACAAACATCATAGCAGTCCTACAAAAGTGATGTTAGGTTCTTGTGGGTTTTTTCGGGCTATAGAGCCATGTTCTAGAGGCATTTCTCCTGACGTTTCGCCTGCATCTATGGCAAGCATCCTCAGAGGTAGTGAGGTCTGTTGGAATTAGGACAATGGGTTTATATATCTGTGGAATGGCTGGGGTGGGGCAAGGAGCTCTTCTCTGCTGGAGCTAGGTGTGAATGTTTCAACTGACCACCTTCATTAGCATTTGAAGGCCTGGCTGAGCCTGGGAAAATCTCTTGCTGGGAGGTGTTAATCTGTGCCTGGTTGTTTCCTCTCTGTTGTTTTGCTGTTGTAATTTTAGAGTTTTTTAATACTGGTAGCCAGATTTTGTTCATTTTCATGGTCTCTTCCTTTCTGCTGAAATTGTCCACTACACAGACTACACAGAGAAGCCATTGAAATCCACAAGCATGAGTTTTGAAACATTTTTTTATTGGTCCACGCTCTTGTTACATCCTGAATAGACTACTGCAACGCACTCTACGTGGGGTTGCCCTTGAAGAATGTTCGGCCCGAAAACAATAGGAATATATTGGCAACTCCAAAAAATCCTCCTGACAAGATACAGCTGAGATGCCAGGATGGTGGTCCCTCTGGGTTAAGGGTGGTGCTGTTCAATGCCAGGTCGGTAAATGGAAAAACCTCCATCATTCGAGATCTAATTCAGGAGGAACAAGCCGACCTGGCATGTATAACAGAGACCTGGTTGGACGAGGGGGGAGGGGTGAACCTCTCCCAACTGTGCCCGCCAGGGTACTCTGTCCAGCACCAGCCGAGATCCGGAGGGCGGGGAGGAGGAGTGGCAGTCGTCTATAAGGTTTGCATTCCCCTGATCAGGTGCCCCATCCCACAATCATCATCATTTGAGTGTGCCGGCTTTAGGTTAGGTGACCGGGACAGGATAGGGATTCTGTTAGCGTACCGACCACCCCGCTGCACGACAGTCTCCCTACCTGAGCTAGCAGGAGTGGTCTCGGACATGGCGTTGAGCTCCCAGCGGCTTTTAGTCCTGGGGGATTTCAATATCCATGCCGAGACCGCTCTCTCAGGTGCAGCTCAGGACTTTATGGCCGCCATGACAACCATGGGCCTGTCCCAACTAGTAACTGGTCCCACCCATACGGCCGGACACACATTGGATTTGGTCTTTTCTCAGGGATGGGGTGACAGTGTCGGGGCGGAGGAGCTGACCATTGCTCCATTGTCATGGACCGATCACCACCTGATTAGGTTTAGACTGACTGTACCTTCTAACCTCCGCAGGGGTGGTGGACCCATTAGAATGGTCCGCCCCAGGAGACTCATGGATCCAAATGGCTTCCTGATGGCTCTTGGGGAATTTCCCACCTCCCTGGCTGGCGACTCTGTCGATGCCTTGGTCTCTCATTGGAACACCGAGATGACTAGGGCAATTGACACAATCGCTCCGGAACGCCCCCTCTCGAGCCAATCCAGCCTCTTGGTTTACTGAGGAGCTGGCGGCAATGAAGCGAAAGAAGAGGTGGCTAGAGCGCGTGTGGCGAAAGAATCCGACTAAATCAGCCCAAACACATCTGAATGCCTTTCTAAGGTCCTACGGTGTGGCAATAGAGGCAGCACAAAAAACATCCTTTGCCGCCAATATTGCATCTGCGAAGAATCGTCCAGCTGAGCTCTTCCGAGTTGTCAGGGGTTTGTTAAATCCGCCGAAAAGCGAGATCCCTGACAGCTCAGGAGCTCGCTGTGAAGCGTTTGCTCGATTCTTCGCAGATAAAATTGGGCGGATTCGGTCGGATTTCAACGCCACTTTACCTGCAGTCTCTGAGGATGTAACGAGAGCATCTGCTTGTCAGGTCTTATTGGATTCTTTTCAATTGGTTCAGCTTGAGGATGTGGACAGGATCCTTGGAGAGGTGCGACCCACCACATGCATCCTAGACCCCTGTCCATCCTGGCTGATAAAAGAAGCCAGAGGGGGTTTGGCAGAGTGGGTGAAGGTGGTGGTTAATGCCTCCTTACAGGAGGGCAAGATTCCAGCGAGCTTAAAGCAAGCTATTATCAAACCGCTGTTGAAGAAACCATCACTGGACCCCACTCAATTAGACAACTATCGGCCAGTTTCCAATCTCCCCTATTTGGGCAAAGTCATGGAACGTGTGGTGGCAGCACAACTCCAGGGGTTTCTGGTAGACACTGATTATCTTGATCCGGCACAGTCTGGCTTTAGACCGGGACATGGAACGGAAACAGCCTTGGTCGCCTTGGTAGATGATCTGCGCAGGGAGCTAGACAGGGGGAGTGTGTCCCTGTTAGTTCTGCTGGACCTCTCAGCGGCCTTCGATACCGTCGATCACGGTATCCTTCTGGGACGCCTCACAGAGATGGGACTTGGGGGTACTGCTTTGCAGTGGCTCCAGTCCTTTCTGGAGGGACGGTCCCAGAAGGTGTTACTGGGTGACACCTGTTCGGCCCCACAGCCATTGTCATGTGGAGTCCCTCAGGGATCAATTCTGTCCCCAATGTTGTTTAACATCTACATGAAGCCGTTGGGGGAGATCATTCGGAGTTTCGGACTGCGATGTTATCTCTATGCAGATGATGTCCAGATCTGTCACTCCTTCTCACCTGTCACCAAGGAGGCTGTCCAGACCTTGAACCGGTGTCTAGCTGCTGTGTCGGACTGGATGAGAGCTAACAAATTGAAATTAAATCCAGACAAGACAGAGGTCCTACTGGTCAGTCGTAAGGCCGAACAGGGTATAGGGTTACAGCCTGTACTGGATGGGGTTACACTCCCCCTGAAGTCGCAGGTTCGCAGCTTGGGAGTGATCCTGGATTCACCGCTGAGCCTGGAACCCCAGGTCTCGGCGGTGGACGGGAGAGCTTTTGCGCAATTAAAACTTGTGCACCAGTTGCGCCCGTATCTTGGGAAGTCTGATCTGGCCACGGTGGTCCACGCTCTTGTTACATCCCGAATAGACTACTGCAACGCTCTCTACGTGGGGTTGCCCTTGAAGACTGTTCGGAAACTTCAACTAGTCCAGCGAGCGGCAGCCAGATTGCTCACCGGGGCGACATACAGGGAGCATACCACCCCCCTGCTATGCCAGCTCCACTGGCTGCCGGTTCAATTCCGAGCACAATTCAAGGTGCTGGTCTTGACCTATAAAACCCTGTACGGTTCCGGTCCAGTGTATCTGTCCGAACGTATCTCCCGCTACGTCCCACCTCGGAGCTTGAGATCTTCTGGGGAGGTCCTGCTCTCGACCCCACCACTCTCACAAGTGAGGCTGGTGGGGACGAGGAGCAGGGCCTTCTCAGTGGTGGCCCCCCACCTGTGGAACTCACTCCCCGGGGAAATTAGAGCATCACCATCCCTCCTCTCCTTCAGGAGGAGGGTGAAAACTTGGTTGTGGGACCAGGCCTTTGGGCAACCAGGCAATTAAAGACCAGCAGGATGGACAAAATGGTATTAAAAGCGGAACTATGAGACAGCAAACACTGACAATGTATGGGATGAATTTAGGTTTGTATTGATTTTATTGATTTTATTGATTTTTACTGGAATAATTGCATGAAGCTGTTAGTAACTGTGAAATTTTACTGTAAGTTGTGATGATTGTTGTGATGCTGGCATCTAATTGTTGCCTTTACTCTGTAAGCCGCCCTGGGTCCCCTTCGGGGTGAGAAGGGCGGGGTAAAAGAACCCCCAATAAATAAATAAATAAATAAAACTTCAACTGGTCCAGTGAGTGGCAGCCCATGAAAATGAGACCATGAAAATGAACAAAATCTGGCTACCAGTATTAAAAAACTCTAAAATTACAACAGCAAAACAACAGAGAGGAAACAACCAGGCACATCTTAACACCTCCCAGCAAGAGATTTTCCCAGGCTCAGCCAGGCCTTCAAATGCTAATGAAGGTGATCAGTTGAAACATTCACACCTAACTGCAGCAGGGAAGAGCTCTTTGCCCCACCCCAGCCATTCCACAGATATATAAACCCATTGTCCCAATTCCAACAGACCTCACTACCTCTGAGGATGCTTGCCATAGATGCAGGCGAAACATCAGGAGAAATGCCTCTAGAACATGGCTCTATAGCCCGAAAAAACCCACAAGAACCTAGTGATTCCAGCCATGAAAGCCTTCGACAATAAAAAGTGATGTTCTTGTATAGCAATGGCTTTGGAATACAAGGAAAAAGGCTTGAGTCACCTACCAAAATTTCTATTTCGTCATCCCCCATTTCCTCTTCCTCTTCCATGTCCGGCACCGACAGAAGAGGCTTATCGGCACCCAGAAGCATGAATTCCCAACGCACCGGGTCACCAAGGTCAAACTGGAGGTCCTAGAAAAATATCAATGAACAGAGTAATCAGGACTTACCAAGAGTTTCTGGGCCAAATCAAACCATAGGTCCACATGTTACTTCTGAGACGACTACGTACTCATGCCTTGGATTAATGGATTGATCAGAGTCAAAAGAATGGAGGACCTTCTCCAAAGCAACCTCAGCATCCATTGGGGACTTGCAAGAAGTCAACAATTTGCCTCCTGATTTGGGTGGCAACACTCTTTCTTTCCCCCTTCCTTTCTTTTCCTTCCCTCCTTCCCCCCTTTTTCTTTCTTTCCCCTCCCTCACCCTTTCATTCCCTTGTTTTTCCCTTTCTAACTTTTCTTCCACCATTTCCCTGTGACATCACAGAGGGCACTGTCACACCTAGCAACAACCAGCTCGATGATATCATAGCCTTTGTGGTACAAATGAACAAGCATACATAAAAGGTACATTGGCTTCTCCCAGCAACGCACCCTGCAAGCGTTCCAGCAGTCTTGCATATTGATCCAGTAATTCCTGTGGTTCCAGACGCTCTCGATGCCAAGGAAGTGGTCATCTGTGGTGGGGTAGCTCTTCCCGGTGAAAGGGTCAATAAAGAAACTTTCAGGGACTTCCCGTTTGCCCGAAAGGACCAAGACCCAAGCATGGACTCGTAGGCCATACAGAGTGTCCGGAACGGGCTTCTGGGCTTCCTGCATCCAAAAGAAAGAAAGAAAGAAAGAAAGAAAGAAAGAAATGAAGAAAGAAAGAAAGAGAAAGTGGAGTGCAGGTGTGTAATTGCAAAACAACAACTTGGGTTCTCTTTTTTGCTGATTTTATTTATCGTGTCATCCGCAACCAGAACATTGTATTACATTTCTAACAGAACAAAACAAACAAACAGATAAAAAAACAACACAGATTTTGCAAACTTGATAGTTGATTAAATGTCCTTTGACCAGTATCTGGCCACTTGGAGTGCCTCTGGTGTTGCCACAAGAAGGTCCTCCATGGTGCATGTGGCAGGGCTCAGGGTGCATTGCAGCAGGTGGTCAGTGGTTTGCTCTTCTCCACACTCGCATGTCGTGGATTCCACTTTGTGGCCCCATTTCTGAAGGTTGGCTCTGCATCTCGTGGTGCCAGAGCGCAGTCTGTTCAGCGCCTTCCAAGTTGCCCAGTCCTCTGTGTGCCCAGGGGGAAGTCTCTCATCTGGTATCACCCACGGATTGAGGTGCTGGGTTTGAGCCTGCCACTTTTGCACTCTCACTTGCTGAGGTGTTCCAGCAAGTGTCTCTGTAGATCTAAGAAAACTATTTCTTGATTTAAGTCGTTGACGTGCTGGCTGATACCCAAACATGGAATGAGCTGGAGATGTCTCTGCCTTGGTCCTTTCACTATTGGCTGCTACTTCCCGGCGGATGTCAGGTGGTGCAATACCGGCTAAGCAGTGTAATTTCTCCAGTGGTGTAGGGCGCAGACACCCTGTGATAATGCGGCATGTCTCATTAAGAGCCACATCCACTGTTTTAGCGTGGTGAGATGTGTTCCACACCGGGCATGCGTACTCAGCAGCAGAATAGCATAGTGCAAGGGCAGATGTCTTCACTGTGTCTGGTTGTGATCCCCAGGTTGTGCCAGTCAGCTTTCGTATGATATTGTTTCTAGCACCCACCTTTTGCTTGATGTTCAGGCAGTGCTTCTTGTAGGTCAGAGAATGGTCCAGAGTGACTCCCAGGTATTTGGGTGCACTGCAATGCTCCAGTGGGATTCCTTCCCAGCTAATCCTCAGAGCTCGGGATGCTTGTCTGTTCTTAAGGTGAAAGGCGCATGTCTGTGTTTTAGATGGATTAGTGAACAGCTGGTTTTCCCTGTAATAGGCAGTAAGAGCACCTAGAGCTTCGGAGAGCTTCTGTTCTACCATCTCAAAGCTCCCTGCTTGAGCGGTAATGGCACGATCATCAGCATAGATGAAGCTCTCTGTCCCTTCTGGCAGTGGCTGGTCATTTGTGTAGATGTTGAACATGGATGGAGCAAGCACGCTCCCCTGAGGCAGGCCGTTCTTCTGTTTCCGCCATCTGCTTCTCTGGCCCTGGAACTCAACAAAAAAGCTCCTGTTTTGTAGCAGGTTTCCTATGAGGCGGGTGAGATGGTAGTCCTTTGTGATATTATACATGTTTCTCAGGAGGAGGCGGTGGTTCACAGTAGCATTGAACATGGCTTTTTTGCTGATGATCCCACAGCTTTAAAAAAAAAAACCCCTTACAAAACGTTGGTCAAAAATCAGCCCAAATGGCAATAAGAAGTGATCACATATAACATATTCGGTGTCATTTCGACTCCCTGATAAATTGTTATCAATGCTGCCAAGAGCTTCCTAATATTCAATAAAAATTTCATGAAATATTGAATATTAGAAAACTCTGGGGACCATGTTTGCATTAGCCGAAGAATCAGGCTTTTCCCATCCCAGAAGCAGAACCAAATGAGAGCAATGGAACTGAATGCACTCGTCCTTCCCCACTTCTGCATTAGTGGTTAAGATGACTGGGGAAGTATAGAAAATGTTTGCCAAAATGTCATATTTTCCATCCTTTTACAGATGAACGCCAAGATATGTGTGGCTGAGCAATGTGAGAATGCTCAAATAGCAGAAGTTATTTTGAATGAGTAGAATGAGGAAGAAGCTCCAGGTCCAGACGGACTAATGCAGTTTGCTTTTGCCTTTTCGAAGCTCTAGGTGCTCTTAGTGCCTACTACAGGGAAAACCAGCTGATCCCTAATCCATCTAAAACACAGACATGCGCCTTTCATCTCAAGAACAGAGAAGCATCCCAAGCGGTAAAGATCATCTGGGAAGGAATCCCACTGGAGCATTGCAGCGCACCCAAATACCTCGGAGTCAATCTGGACCGTGCTCTGACCTACAAGAAGCACTGCCTGAACATCAAACAAAAAGTGGGTGCTAGAAACAATATCATACGAAAGCTGACTGGCACAACCTGGGGATCACAACCAGATACAGTGAAGACATCTGCCCTTGCACTATGCTACTCTGCTACTGAGCACGCATGCCCAGTGTGGAACACATCTCACCACACTAAAACAGTGGGTGTGGCTCTTAATGAGACATGCCGCATTATCACGGGGTGTGTGCGCCCTACACCACTGGAGAAATTACACTGCTTAGCCGGTATTGCACCACCTGACATCCGCCGGGAAGTGGCAGCCAATAGTGAAAGGACCAAGGCAGAGACATCTCCAGCTCATCCCCTGTTTGGGTATCAGCCATCACGTCAACGACTTAAATCAAGACATAGTTTTCTAAGATCTAGGAACACCTCAGCAAGCGAGAGTCCAAAAGTGGCAGGCTCAAACCCAGCACCTCAATCCATGGGTGATACCAGATGAGGGACTCCCCCCCTGGGCACACAGAAGACTGGGCAACTTGGAAGGCGCTGAACAGACTGCGCTCTGGCACCACGAGATGCAGAGCCAACCTTCAGAAATGGGGCTACAAAGTGGAATCCTCGACATGTGAGTGTGGAGAGGAGCAAACCACAAACGACCTG
This sequence comes from Anolis sagrei, assembly GCF_037176765.1. Classification (NCBI taxonomy): domain Eukaryota; kingdom Metazoa; phylum Chordata; class Lepidosauria; order Squamata; family Anolidae; genus Anolis; species Anolis sagrei. The sequence goes on along the minus strand of NC_090028.1, from coordinate 5,405,960 downwards.
CTGCAATGCAACATGAGCCCAGCCATATGCACAATGGAGGACCTTCTTGCAGCAACACCAGAAGCACTCCAAGTGGCCAGGTACTGGTCAAAGGACATTTAACCAACTCTCATACTCACAAGTTGTGTATTTTTCTGTTTGTTTGCTTTGTTCTGTTAGAAATGTAATATAATGGACTGGTTGCTCTGACACGACAAATAAAACTTTTGCCTCGATCTCCTGGAAAGGGGATGGTTCCATTTCCTCTTCTCAACTCTCAATTTGCAGCAAATTAAATATAACAAAGACAAATATGGAGGAAGAGAGACTTTTTTTAAGCTGAAAAAAAGCAAAGGAATAATCAGGAACAGGTGAAGAATATGAACATTTGGGGCATCTTTGACCTGCACTCACTGCTATTTTTTCCTCTTCCTCCTTCCTCTTCTTGTCCTCCGCTGCCTTCTCTGTGGCCAATATTTTGTCTCTTTCCTGTTGCTCGTATTTGCTGTTCAGATCCCGTGGTGGCTTGACAGCATATTTCTTCGGCTTTTCTACGGCAGCTTCTTCGATGACCTACAGATCCAATTCACAGTAACAATAATACACACAGACACATTGTTTTGAATCCTTCTACATCTTTCACCTTGGGATTCATTCAGACATTTGACAGTAGATGCTTCAATTGTATAAAATGATTCTGGACAGACACTTATTGTTCTGCAGATATGTACTAGGGGTGTGCAATGTGGCTAAACCCTGTGCCATTTCCAGTATCTGGATTTCAGTGCCCCCCCCCCCCTAATGATGCATTTTTGGGAGCCTCCCAAATTCCACTGGGGAAAATCCAGTTTTTGATCTGGCAGATCCATTTTTGCTCTGGGAAGATCTGGCCTATTGGTGGCAATGAAGGAACTTCCCAGGTTCCCCTTTCCATCATTTGTAGGGCATCAGGTTTAAGAAACTACCTTTTCTGGCATCCTTTCTCGTTATATCCTTCAGTAAGACCTGAGTTTAAGGCACCAGGCTTAAGAAACCACCCTTTCTGGGATCCTTTCTCCTTATATCTTTCAATAATAGAATGACCAGGGTGGGACAAAGGACTCTTGCCTGCTGGAGCTAGGCGTGAATGTTTCAACTGATCACCTTGATTAGCATTTGATGGCCTGGCAGTGCCTGGAGCAATCTTTTGTTGAGAGGTGATTAGATGTCCTTGTTTGTTTCCTCTCTGTTGTTTTGCTGTTGTAATTTTAGAGTTTTTTTTTAATACTGGTAGCCAGATTTTAGGCTTGGGCGATCAAGAAAAAAATTGGTTCTAAACTCGTTTCGTTTCTAGGGTGCGCTAGCGTTTCTAAATTCTGAGGACTTCCGAAATTTAAGATTTCAAAATTTCGAAATTTCTGAAATTTCGTAAATTACAAATCGATTCGTTAATGGCGGACGCAATTGCGCAATATGCTAAAAAAAAACCTCCAAATGGGACAGGGGGGAATTTCTGAAGCTTCCCTCTACCTCTGTTGTTGACTGTTGGTGTGATAAAACTAACAACTATATTATATTATATTATATTATTATATTATTATTATATTATATTGTTGTATATTATATTATAATATTATTATATTATATTATTGTATATTATATTATTATATATTATATTATATTATTATATTATTATTATATTATATATTATTATAATAATATAATATATATAATATAATATAATAATTTATTATATTATATTTTATATATTATATTATTATAATATTATTATATTATATTGTTGTATATTATTATTATATATTATATTATATATTATTATATTATAATATATTATATATATTATATTATAATATACAATTATAATATAATATAATAATAATATAGTAATATAATATAATAATATAATATAATATACAATACTATAATATAATAGTATTATAATAATATAATATAAATATAATATATAATATATATTATATTATTATAATATTATAATATAATATAATATATTATATTATAATTGTATATTATATTATATTATAGTATATACTACCTGGGGTGAAAATTGCTGGAAGAAACATTAACAACCTGAGATATGCAGATGACACCACTCTGATGGCCGAAAGCGAGGAGGAGCTGAGGAGCCTTCTCATCAAGGTGAAAGAAGAAAGCGCAAAAGCCGGGTTGCAGCTAAACGTCAAAAAAACCAAGATTATGGCAACAAGAAGGATTGACAACTGGAAAATAGAGGGAGAAACCGTGGAGGCCGTGACAGACTTTGTATTTCTAGGTGCAAAGATGACTGCAGACAGGCCCGTAGCGAGGGGGGGGTTTTAGGGGTTCAAACCCCCCCCGAAATTTTTCAGGTTAAAAAAAATAAACCTCGTTTACTCATGAATTTTAACTGGTTTACTAATGAACCTGGGCCCAGCTGGCTCTTCTCCTGCCGGCGGCAGGAGAAGGGGAGGAGGCTGCGGGTGAAGCAGCTTCGGGGCCGCTTCGTCCTCCGCCTCCCTGGGCCAAGCCGGCTTTTCTGCCTTAAGGGAAGGGGCCACGAGCTGCGTGCATCCGCAGAGCAAAGCCAGGCGGAGCAGCAGCCGCGTCCCCGGTATGGTGCGCCTCCTGAGCCTCTGCCTGTCAGGGCGGGGACTCCATGGGCTTCCCGGCAAGGCAAGGAGCAGAGGGAGGGGGTCAGTGCGGAGGGAGCGAGCGAGGGGTCTCCTTCCACCAGGGAAGCACCCTCCTCCTTCTCCTTCACTGGGAAAGAACCCCCTCCCTTCACTCACTCACTCACTCACTCACTCACTCACTCTCTCTCACACACACACACACACACACAGAGAGAGAGAGATCATCTTTGATTTTGGGCTGCATGGCTGTGTTCCAGAAGCATTCTCTCCTGATGTTCTCTCTTTGGTTCCATCCTTCCTTGTCTTTTTCCTTCCCTCCCTCCCTCTTTCTCTTTTTCGTTCCTTCTTTCCTTCCTTCCCTCTTTCACTTTTTTATTTCCTTCTCTCCTTCCTTCTCTACCTTTCTTTCCTTTTCTCCTTCCCTCCTTCTTTCCCTCTCTCTCCCTCCTTCTCTCCTTCCTTCAGTCTCTACCCTTCTTTCTTTCTTTCTTTCCTTATTTCTCTCCTTCCCTCCTTTTCCCCTTCTTCTTTTCCTTTTTTTCCTATCTTTCTCTCCCTCCTTCTCCCCTTCCTTCATTCTCTACCCTTCTTTCTTTCCTTCTTTCTTTCCTTCTTTCTCTCCTTCCCCTTCTTTCTTTCCCTCTTTCTTTCTCTCTTTATCTCCCTTCTTCTCCCTCCTTCTCACCTCCCTTCATTCTCTACCCTTCTTTCTTTCCTTTCCTCCTCCTTCCCTTCTTCTTTCCCTCTTTTCTTCTCTCCTTCCTTCTCTACCCTTCTTTCTTTCCTTCTTTCTCTCCTTCCCCTTCTTTCTTTCCCTCTTTCTCTCTCTCTTTATCTCCCTTCTTCTCCCTCCTTCTCCCCTTCCTTAATTACCCTTCTTTCTTTCCTTCCCCCTTCTTCCCTTCTTCTTTCTCTCTTTATTTCTCTCCTCTCTTCTCTACCCTTCTTTCTTTCCTTCTTTCTCTCCTTCCCCCTTCTTTCCCTCTTTCTTTCTATTTCTCTCCCTCCTTCTCGCCTTCCTTCTCTACTTTTCTTTCTTTCCTTCTTTCTCTCCTTCCCTCCTTCTTTGCCTCCTTCTCTCCCTCCTTCTTTCTTTCCTTCCTTCTTTCCCCCTTTCTGTGTATATGTTTTGTGTGTGTGTATGCATAGATATGTGTTGTGTGTGTGTGTGTGTGTGTGTGTGTGTGGTTTTGCGCATGTATTGTAATGTATTTTTTGGGGGAGGTTGCTTTTTAAGTCTCTTCCACTGTGTTTTTCAGTGTTTTTATGAGTGATAGTCACTTGTTGGCCTGATAGATGTATGTTGTCCAAATTTGGTGTCAATTCGTCCAGTGGTTTTTGAGTTATGTTAATCTCACAAACAAACATTACATTTTTATTTATATAGATTTTTCAAATTATAATCCAGCCCTCCAACAGTTTGAGGGACCGTGACCCGGCCCTCTGTTTGAAAAGTTTGAGGACCCCTGACCTAGAGCTTCGGATAGCTTCTGTTCAACCATCTCAAAGCTCCCTGCTTGAGCAGTAATGGCAGGATCATCAGCATAGATGAAACTTTCTGTCCCTTCTGGCAGTGGCTTATCCCCATGCTAAGTCTATGAGACGCAAAAAATTAAGAGTCCCTCCACAACTGCAAGCACTATCTCAAGCAAATATTGACAATTTATTCACACTGTCATTACTTGCAGCAATAGCCGATGTAGCAAAACAACCATGTTGGGGGGGGGGGGGAGGTGTTGAATGCTCTTATTAAGGAGGCCAGACTTGGTGGAGGTGGTTGACAGGGGCGGAGCTGCAGTCTATTGAAGGCTGCTCTGCCCCTGCTGTGCTCTTTGCTTCAGCGTTTCAACTCCCCCCCCCCCGAAATTTTAACACCTCCCCCTGAAATTTTCAAAACCTCCCCCCCTGAAATTTTCAACCCCCCCCCTGTGAAATTTTCAAAACTCGCCCCCCCCCCAAATTTTCAAAACTCCCCCCCCCCCCGAAATTTTCAACCCTCCCCGAAATTTTTTTCTGGCTACGGCCCTGACTGCAGATGCAGACTGTGGCCAGGAAATCAGGAGACGCTTCCTTCTTGGGAGGAGAGCAATGTCCAGTCTCGATCAAATAGTCAAGAGTAGAGACATCAGACTGGCAACCAAGATCCATTGCCTAGTCAAAGCCATGGTATTCCCTGTAGTCACCTACGGATGTGAGAGCTGGACCTTCGGGAAGGCTGAGCGAAGGAAGAGGGATGCTTTTGAGCTGTGGTGTTGGAGGAAAGTGCTGAGAGTGCCTTGGACTGCGAGAAGATCCAACCAGTCCATCCTCCAGGAAATAAAGCCTGACTGCTCACTGGAGGGAAAGATACTAGAGACAAAGTGGAAGTCCTTTGGCCACATCATGAGGAGACAGCAAAGCCTAGAGAAGGGAATGATGCTGGGGAAAGTGGAAGGCAAAAGGAAGAGGGGCCGACCAAGGGCAAGATGGATGGATGGCATCCTTGAAGTGACTGGACTGACCTTGAGGGAGCTGGGGGTGGTAACGGCCGACAGGGAGCTCTGGCGTAGGCTGGTCCATGAGGTCACGAAGAGTCGGAGACGACTGAACGAATGAACAACAACAACATACTAGCTGTACCTGGCAACGCATTGCTGTGGCATAGAGTGAGGGTATGAAAAATAAAGTAATGAGAAATTTTGGGTTAATTACAAAATAATTACGAAATAATTACGAAAATTGGAAAAAATTGTTCCGATTCTTAATTACTCCTCACACTATTCCTGCATGGCTCGATATTGGATCGTAAGCTAATTTAAATACGAATTAATAACGAATTACGAAATTAACGAACTGGATCGCCCAAGCCTACCAGATTTTGTTCATTTTAGAACAGCAAAACTGTGCCGTTGCTGACCCCTAGTGGATTCCTGATGTCATCTATTTTAAAATCAGGAAAAGACATACAGCTTGTATAAGGTTTGCCCAATATAACACTTATATTTCCCTATGGTTACCTTAACGCACAGACAGTAGCAAGGATACACAGCCCCACAAAAACAATTTAACAAGTTATTGACAGACATGCAAAATCTTCCAGCCAGTGTGGCCACTGGGGATATTAGGAAGTGTCCAGAAAGTACAGGGGAACTCCAGACAGCAAGCATTCATGGGCCATGTATTGTCGAAGGCTTTCATGGCTGGAATCACTAGGTTCTTGTGGGTTTTTCGGGCTATAGAGGCATTTTCTCCTGACGTTTCGCCTGCATCTATGGCAAGCATCCTCAGAGGTAGTGAGGTCTGTTGGAATTAGGACAATGGGTTTATATATCTGTGGAATGGCTGGGGTGGGGCAAAGAGCTCTTCTCTGCTGGAGCTAGGTGTGAATGTTTCAACTGACCACCTTCATTAGCATTTGAAGGCCTGGCTGAGCCTGGGAAAATCTCTTGTTGAGAGGTGTTAAGATGTGCCTGGTTGTTTCCTCTCTGTTGTTTTGCTGTTGCAATTTTAGAGTTTTTTTAATACTGGTAGCCAGATTTTGTTCATTTTCATGGTCTCCTCCTTTCTGTTGAAATTGTCCACATGCTTGTGGATTTCAATGGCTTCTCTGTGTAGTCTGACATGGTGGTTGTTGGTGTGGTCCAGCATTTCTGTGTTCTCAAATAATATGCTGTGTCCAGGCTGGTTCATCAGGTGCTCTGTATTAAAAAACTCTAAAATTACAACAGCAAAACAGCAGAGAGGAAACAACCAGGCACATCTTAATACCTCTCAACAAAAGATTTTCCCAGGCTCAGCCAGGCTTCCAAATGCCAATGAAGGTGGTCAGTTGCAAGATTCACACCTAGCTGCAGCAGAGAAAAGCTCTTTGCCCCACCCCAGCCATTCCACAGATATATAAACCCATTGTCCTAATTCCAACAGACCTCATTACCTCTGAGGATGCTTGCCATAGATGCAAAAAAACCCCCCACAAGAGCCTGAAAAAACCCCCACAAGAACCTAGATTCATGGGCCAGTTAACACCTCCCAAACAGAGGACGCCTCCAGGCAACAGGGGACAGGCTACCTCTATGCAGATACTCTCACTGATTAACTTTGGAGTTTCATGGCTACTCAATACTATTCAAGCTTGCTAATTGCAACATTCACACTTGATTCAAACAGGCAAGGGTTCTGGCTTGCTCTAAGTTTTTCGGGCTGTATGTAAACATGGCCTGCATCAATAGTTAGCATATTGTCCAGATCAAGGGAAGTCATGCTCCCCATGCTCTATTCTGCTTTGGTTAGACCACACCTGGAATATTGTGTCCAATTCTGGGCACCACAATTCAAGAGAGATATTGACAAGCTGGAATGTGTCCAGAGGAGGGTGACTCAAATGATCAAGGGTCTAGAGAACAAGTCCTATGAGGAGCGGCTTAAGGAGCTGGGCATGTTTAGCCTGAAGAAGAGAAGGCTGAGAGGAGACATGATAGCCATGTATAAGTATGTGAGGGGAAGCCACAGGGAGGAGGGAGCAAGCTTGTTTTCTGCTTTCCTGGAGACTAGGACGCGGAGCAATGGCTTCAAACTACAAGAGAGGAGATTCCAGCTGAACATGAGGAAGAACTTCCTGACTGTGAGAGCTGTTCAGCAGTGGAACTCTCTGCCCCGGAGTGTGGTGGAGGCTCCTTCTTTGGAAGCTTTGAAACAGAGGCTGGATGGCCATCTGTCAGGGGTGTTTTGAATGCAATATTCCTGCTTCTTGGCAGAATGGGGTTGGACTGGATGGCCCATGAGGTCTCTTCCAACTCCATGATTCTATGATTCTATGGCCATACAGCCCGAAAAACTTACAGCAACCCAGTGATTCCGACTATGAAAGCTTTCAACAAGACAAGGTTCTTTCTCCTATCCTGGAGATTATTCCACAGATATAGATAGAAGGATAGATAGATAGATAGATAGATAGATAGATAGATAGATAGATAGAAGGATAGATAGATAGATAGATAGATAGATAGATAGATAGATAGATAGGAGATGGAGATGGAGATGGAGATGGAGATGGAGATGGAGATGGAGATGGAGATGGAGATGATGGAGATGATGGAGATGATGGAGATGATGGAGATGATGGAGATGATGGAGATGATGGAGGAGGAGATGATGGAGGAGGAGATGATGGAGGAGGAGGAGATGATGGAGGAGGAGGAGATGATGGAGGAGGAGGAGATGATGGAGGAGGAGGAGATGGAGGAGGAGGAGGAGATGGAGGAGGAGGAGGAGGAGATGGAGGAGGAGGAGGAGATGGAGGAGGAGGAGGAGATGGAGGAGGAGGAGGAGATGGAGGAGGAGGAGATGATGGAGGAGGAGGAGATGATGGAGGAGGAGGAGATGATGGAGGAGGAGGAGATGATGGAGGAGGAGGAGATGATGGAGGAGGAGGAGATGATGGAGGAGGAGGAGATGATGGAGGAGGAGGAGATGGAGGAGGAGGAGGAGATGGAGGAGGAGGAGATGGAGGAGGAGGAGGAGATGGAGGAGGAGGAGGAGATGGAGGAGGAGGAGATGGAGGAGGAGGAGATGGAGGAGGAGGAGGAGATGGAGGAGGAGGAGGAGATGGAGGAGGAGGAGGAGATGGAGGAGGAGGAGGAGATGGAGGAGGAGGAGGAGATGGAGGAGGAGGAGGAGATGGAGGAGGAGGAGGAGATGGAGGAGGAGGAGGAGATGGAGGAGGAGGAGGAGATGGAGGAGGAGGAGGAGATGGAGGAGGAGGAGGAGATGGAGGAGGAGGAGGAGATGGAGGAGGAGGAGGAGATGGAGGAGATGATGGAGATGGAGATGGAGATGGAGATGGAGATGGAGATGGAGATGGAGATGGAGATGGAGATGGAGATGGAGATGGAGATGGAGATGGAGATGGAGATGGAGATGGAGATGGATACACACACACACTCCACTTGCCTCACTGCCAACAGACCTTTGGAAATGACATTAGCCACAGATGCAGGCGAAACGTCAGAAGAGAATGTTGTGTGTTTTCCGGTCTGTATTGGTATGCTCCAGAAGCATTCTCTCCTGATGTTTCGCCTGCATCTGTGGCAGGCACCCACAGAAGTTGTGAGGTCTGATGGAAACTAGGAAAATGCTTGTGGATTTCAATGGCTTCTCTGTGACAATTGTGGACAGTTTCAACAGAAAGGAAGAAACCTTGAAAATGGTAAATAAAGAACACTCAAAAACAGGGGAACTCCAGACAAGAAACAATCAGGAACAGCTAACCACCCCTCAACAAAGGATTCCCCCAGGTAGTAAGACGCCACACCTGAAACCACCAGGCTATTAAATGCTAATAAAGGTAGACAACGGAAACATTCACACCTACCTAAAATAGACAAGAGTTTTTTCTCCCACCCTGGACATTATTCCATAGATATATAAACATTTTCCTAGTTTCCAACAGACTTCACAACCTCTGAGGATGCCTGCCATAGGTATATATACACTAGCAACAGAACCTCTGAAGATGCCAATAGCCACAGATGCAGGTGAAACATCAGGAGAGAATGCTGCTGGAACATGGCCATACAGCCCAAAAAACTCACAGCAATCCAGTCCAAAAGGTAGTTCTATAAACTCTGTCCAGATCTTATTCTATCTCTTCCTCCTCCTTACCCATTGGACATACCATCGTCCCTGGGGTCTCACCTCTTCCGATTTCTTCAGGAGAGGGCACACCTCTCTGGACTCGTCCATCATGCAGATCTCCCGGGTGGCATAGCCATTCACGCAATAGGCATCGTACCCAGCGCCGATCAGCAAGGAGCACAGGAGGACGCTGAAGTCGAAGCAGTTGCCCCGCTGGTAGCGCAGGATGGTGGTTGGGGAATAGAGGTAACTGGGCTGCGGAGGAGAGCATCAAAGAATGAGAAGGGTCCCTCTGAGGACATCTAGTCCAATGAAGTTTCTGTTGTAGAACAATGACTTTCAAAGTAAGGGCTGCACAATTAAATCAGAAATAACACAGATTTTTTTTTTCCAATTTTGTTACATAGGGTGGTATTCAGGCCCGTAGCGAGGGGGGGGTTTTAGGGGTTCAAACCCCCCCCGAAATTTTTCAGGTTAAAAAAAATAAACCTCGTTTACTCATGAATTTTAACTGGTTTACTAATGAACCTGGGCCCAGCTGGCTCTTCTCCTGCCGGCGGCAGGAGAAGGGGAGGAGGCTGCGGGTGAAGCAGCTTCGGGGCCGCTTCGTCCTCCGCCTCCCTGGGCCAAGCCGGCTTTTCTGCCTTAAGGGAAGGGGCCACGAGCTGCGTGCATCCGCAGAGCAAAGCCAGGCGGAGCAGCAGCCGCGTCCCCGGTATGGTGCGCCTCCTGAGCCTCTGCCTGTCAGGGCGGGGACTCCATGGGCTTCCCGGCAAGGCAAGGAGCAGAGGGAGGGGGTCAGTGCGGAGGGAGCGAGCGAGGGGTCTCCTTCCACCAGGGAAGCACCCTCCTCCTTCTCCTTCACTGGGAAAGAACCCCCTCCCTTCACTCACTCACTCACTCACTCACTCACTCACTCTCTCTCACACACACACACACACACACAGAGAGAGAGAGATCATCTTTGATTTTGGGCTGCATGGCTGTGTTCCAGAAGCATTCTCTCCTGATGTTCTCTCTTTGGTTCCATCCTTCCTTGTCTTTTTCCTTCCCTCCCTCCCTCTTTCTCTTTTTCGTTCCTTCTTTCCTTCCTTCCCTCTTTCACTTTTTTATTTCCTTCTCTCCTTCCTTCTCTACCTTTCTTTCCTTTTCTCCTTCCCTCCTTCTTTCCCTCTCTCTCCCTCCTTCTCTCCTTCCTTCAGTCTCTACCCTTCTTTCTTTCTTTCTTTCCTTATTTCTCTCCTTCCCTCCTTTTCCCCTTCTTCTTTTCCTTTTTTTCCTATCTTTCTCTCCCTCCTTCTCCCCTTCCTTCATTCTCTACCCTTCTTTCTTTCCTTCTTTCTTTCCTTCTTTCTCTCCTTCCCCTTCTTTCTTTCCCTCTTTCTTTCTCTCTTTATCTCCCTTCTTCTCCCTCCTTCTCACCTCCCTTCATTCTCTACCCTTCTTTCTTTCCTTTCCTCCTCCTTCCCTTCTTCTTTCCCTCTTTTCTTCTCTCCTTCCTTCTCTACCCTTCTTTCTTTCCTTCTTTCTCTCCTTCCCCTTCTTTCTTTCCCTCTTTCTCTCTCTCTTTATCTCCCTTCTTCTCCCTCCTTCTCCCCTTCCTTAATTACCCTTCTTTCTTTCCTTCCCCCTTCTTCCCTTCTTCTTTCTCTCTTTATTTCTCTCCTCTCTTCTCTACCCTTCTTTCTTTCCTTCTTTCTCTCCTTCCCCCTTCTTTCCCTCTTTCTTTCTATTTCTCTCCCTCCTTCTCGCCTTCCTTCTCTACTTTTCTTTCTTTCCTTCTTTCTCTCCTTCCCTCCTTCTTTGCCTCCTTCTCTCCCTCCTTCTTTCTTTCCTTCCTTCTTTCCCCCTTTCTGTGTATATGTTTTGTGTGTGTGTATGCATAGATATGTGTTTGTGTGTGTGTGTGTGTGTGTGTGTGTGGTTTTGCGCATGTATTGTAATGTATTTTTTGGGGGAGGTTGCTTTTTAAGTCTCTTCCACTGTGTTTTTCAGTGTTTTTATGAGTGATAGTCACTTGTTGGCCTGATAGATGTATGTTGTCCAAATTTGGTGTCAATTCGTCCAGTGGTTTTTGAGTTATGTTAATCTCACAAACAAACATTACATTTTTATTTATATAGATTTTTCAAATTATAATCCAGCCCTCCAACAGTTTGAGGGACCGTGACCCGGCCCTCTGTTTGAAAAGTTTGAGGACCCCTGACCTAGAGCTTCGGATAGCTTCTGTTCAACCATCTCAAAGCTCCCTGCTTGAGCAGTAATGGCAGGATCATCAGCATAGATGAAACTTTCTGTCCCTTCTGGCAGTGGCTTATCCCCATGCTAAGTCTATGAGACGCAAAAAATTAAGAGTCCCTCCACAACTGCAAGCACTATCTCAAGCAAATATTGACAATTTATTCACACTGTCATTACTTGCAGCAATAGCCGATGTAGCAAAACAACCATGTTGGGGGGGGGGGGGGGGAGGTGTTGAATGCTCTTATTAAGGAGGCCAGACTTGGTGGAGGTGGTTGACAGGGGCGGAGCTGCAGTCTATTGAAGGCTGCTCTGCCCCTGCTGTGCTCTTTGCTTCAGCGTTTCAACTCCCCCCCCCCCGAAATTTTAACACCTCCCCCTGAAATTTTCAAAACCTCCCCCCCTGAAATTTTCAACCCCCCCCCTGTGAAATTTTCAAAACTCGCCCCCCCCCAAATTTTCAAAACTCCCCCCCCCCCCCCCCGAAATTTTCAACCCTCCCCGAAATTTTTTTCTGGCTACGGCCCTGGTGGTATTTGTAGTTCACCTACATCCAGGAGTTGTAGTTCACCTACATCCAGAGAGCACTGTGGACACACTACCCCATGACCAACAGAAAAAAAAACCCTGAGTTTTCTGATGGTCTTTGGCGACCCCTATGACACTCCTTCGTGACCCCCCGAGGGGTCCCGACCCCCAGATTGAGAAACACTGGTATAAAGGAATATATCATCCGCATACCTAACCCAGAACCGCTTTGAGAAAAAAAGAGGGGTATAAATAAACATAATGGGGTATAAATAAACATAACAAGCGTTTGGCTAAGCAATGCAACTAATTAAGGAAGACGGTAATTGAACATAGGAACGGCACAATGACTATGAGAATGGATCTGACTTTAACGGAGGCGTTATATATGTTGTTTGTTGATTTGTCTTGTCTGAGGTTAATTGTTGTGGAACGACGTCGTCGTCCCTGTTATTGTATTGCTGTGTTTTAATTGCACTGTAAACCGCATTGAGTCGCCTGTCAAGGGCTGAAAAATGCGGTATAAAAGTGAAGCAAATAAATAAATAAATAAATAAATAAATAATTGTATTATTAATATTAATAATAATAATAATAATAATAATAATAATTGTAGTCATTGATAATAATGTTAAATCATATATCGCTTTTATTACATTAGTAAATTTATCTCCCATGTCCAGTTCTTGTATTAATATCTTAAAGAAATCCCAATTTAGGTTATCAAAAGCCTTCTCTGCGTCCAAGGCTAGTATGGCAAATTCTTTTTGATGATTCTGTTCATAATAATGATAATAATGTTGAAGAGGACTGGACTCTGTGATGTTCTACTAGAGACTTCTCTCCGGTTTGATGCCAATGGTTTAGCCTCATATCTGTCCAATTATTCCTTCCCATTTGCATCCATTCTAACACACTCTCAGCTTACAGCGACGGGAAAAAATACTAAGAACTAAATAGTTCTTCTGAACGTCCTGTTTTCTTACTGGCGCAATGGGCGATGGAAGGGGCTCCATGGTGAGATAGTCTGACACGAAGCGGGCGCAGCCATCCCAATTGTACAATTCCGAGTAGAGCAGCAGAGTCGGGCGCACCGTCGTACTCACAAATTTCTGCCAAAATAATAAAAGGCATCAGTTGTGACTTGTAAGCCAATTTAGTAGGCCATTCAAGGTGGCCAATTGCAACATTCACACTTGCAACCAACAGACAAAAGTTCTTTTTCCCACCTTGGACACCATTCCACAAGTATATAAACCCCAGTATGCTGATGACAACGTCGTCTGTGCGCATTCAGAAGAAGACCTACAAGCCACTCTAAACACCTTCGCAGAAGAATACAAAAAGCTCGGCCTGTCATTAAACATCAGCAAAACCAAAGTGCTCTTCCAGCAAAGGGCACCAGCCAATCTTTCTCCAATGCCGGAGATACAGCTTAATGGTGTAACATTAGAAAATGTTGATCATTTCCGCTACCTTGGCAGCCACCTCTCCACCAAAGTCAACATCGACATCGAAATACATTCATCGCCTGAGCTCTGCAAGTGCAGCATTTTCCCGAATGAAGCAGAGAGCGTTTAAGGACATCTGTAGGGAGACCAAGGTGCTTGTTTATAAAGTTATTGTCCTCCCAACCCCGCTATACGCCTGCGAGACGTGGACTGTCTACAGACGTCACATGCAACTCCTGGAGCCATTCCATCATCGCTGCCTCTGAAAAAAATCCTGCAAATCTCTTGGGAAGAAAAGTGGACAAAATGTCAGGGTGCTGGAAGAAGCAAAGGCCACCAGCATTGAAGCGATGGTCCTCCGCCATCAACTCCGCTGGACCAGCCACATTGTCCGGATGCCCAACCACTGTCTCCAAAAGCAGTTGCTCTACTCCGAACTCAAGAACGGAAAATGGAATGTTGGAGGAGAGGGAAAGAAATTTAAACATGGGCTCAAAGTCAACCTTAAAAACTCTGGCATAGACACGGAGAACTGGGAAGCCTTGGCCCTTGAGCGCTCCAGTTGGAGGTCAGCTGTGACCAGCAGTGCTGCAGAATTTGAAGAGGCACAAATGGAGGGCGAAAGAGAGAAACATGGAAAGAGGAAGGCACGTCAAGCCAACCCCGACTGGGACCGCCTTCCACCTGGAAACCAATGCCCTCACTGCGGGAGAAGATGCAGGTCAAAAATAGGGCTCCACAGTCACCTACAGACCCACCGCCAGGATACTACACTTGGAGGACCATCATCCTTGGACTATGAGGGATCGCCTAAGTAAATAAGTAAGTAATATAAACTCCACTCGCCTAGTTTCCAACAGACCTCACAACCTCTGAGGATGCCTGCTATACATACTTTACTTAGGCGATCCCTCATTGGATGACTAAGATGGTCTTCCTTGATGACTATTTTTGTGGGTTCGTAGGTGGCTGTGAGCCCTATTCTTGACCCGCATCTTCTCCCACAGTGAGGGCATTGGTTTCCAGGTGGAAGGTGGTCCCGGTCGGGGTTGGCTTGACGCGCCTTCCTCCTGGCACGTTTCTCTCTTTCACCCTCCACTCGTGCCTCCTCGAAATCTGCAGCACTGCTGGTCACAGCTGACCTCCAGCTGGAGCGCTCAAGGGCCAGGGCTTCCCAGTTCTCAGTGTCTATGCCAGAGATTTTAAGGTTGGCTTTGAGGCCATCTTTAAATCTCTTTTCCTGTCCACCAACATTCTGTTTCTGTTCTTAAGTTCAGAGTAGAGCAACTGCTTTGGGAGACGGTGGTCAGGCATCCGGACAACGTGGCCAGCTCAGCGGAGTTGATGTTGGAGGACCATTGCTTCAATGCTGGTGGTCTTTGCTTCTTCCAGCACGCCGACGTTTGTCTGCCTGTCTTCGCAAGAGATTTGCAGGATTTTCCAGAGGCAGCGCTGATGGAATCGTTCCAGGATTTGCATGTGATATCTGTAGACAGTCCACGTTTTGCAGGCATAGAGCAGGATTGGGAGGACAATAGCTTTATAGACAAGCACCTTGGTATCCCTACTAGGCCTGGGTAACAACGCAAAAATTTGTTTCTAAAATCGATTTGTATTTGGGGGGTTTTTGCGTTTCGATATTTAAAATAATTACAAAACTTTCCTTTAAAAAAGTTCAGTATTTACGAAATTTCGTTAATATTAAGGAATCGAAAATGGAAAATTAACAATGCTTGCCCTGTTGTGGAGCAAACACAGCCACAGGACAGGGACAAACGCACACACACAGGCACACAAGGGTCTTTTCTTTTTTTAGAATATTTTTTGAATTTTTTGAAGAATAAAAGAAAGATATTTTTCAGAAATATTTAAAAATGGAAAATTAAATATTAATGGAAAATTAAATGCTTGCCCTGTTGTGGAGAGAACACAACCACAGGACAGGGACAAACGCACACACACAGGCACACAAGGGTCTTTTCTTTTTTTAGAATATTTTTTGAATTTTTTGAAGAATAAAAGAAAGATATTTTTCAGAAATATTTAAAAATGGAAAATTAAATATTAATGGAAAATTAAATGCTTGCCCTGTTGTGGAGCGAACACAACCACAGGACAGGGACAAACTCACACACACAGGCACACAAGGGTCTTTTCTTTTTTTAGAATATTTTTTGAATTTTTTTGAAGAATAAAAGAAAGATATTTTTCAGAAATATTTAAAAATGGAAAATTAAATATTAATGGAAAATTAAATGCTTGCCCTGTTGTGGAGAGAACACAACCACAGGACAGGGACAAACTCACACACACAGGCACACAAGGGTCTTTTCTTTTTTTAGAATATTTTTTGAATTTTTTGAAGAATAAAAGAAAGATATTTTTCAGAAATATTTAAAAATGGAAAATTAAATATTAATGGAAAATTAAATGCTTGCCCTGTTGTGGAGAGAACACAACCACAGGACAGGGACAAACTCACACACACAGGCACACAAGGGTCTTTTCTTTTTTTAGAATATTTTTTGAATTTTTTTGAAGAATAAAAGAAAGATATTTTTCAGAAATATTTAAAAATGGAAAATTAAATATTAATGGAAAATTAAATGCTTGCCCTGTTGTGGAGAGAACACAACTACAGGACAGGGACAAACTCACACACACAGGCACACAAGGGTCTTTTCTTTTTTTAGAATATTTTTTGAATTTTTTGAAGAATAAAAGAAAGATATTTTTCAGAAATATTTAAAAATGGAAAATTAAATATTAATGGAAAATTAACAATGCTTGCCCTGTTGTGGAGCGAACACAACCACAGGACAGGGACAAACTCACACACACAGGCACACAAGGGTCTTTTCTTTTTTTAGAATATTTTTTGAATTTTTTGAAGAATAAAAGAAAGATATTTTTCAGAAATATTTAAAAATGGAAAATTAAATATTAATGGAAAATTAACAATGCTTGCCCTGTTGTGGAGCGAACACAACCACAGGACAGGGACAAACTCACACACACAGGCACACAAGGGTCTTTTCTTTTTTTAGAATATTTTTTGAATTTTTTGAAGAATAAAAGAAAGATATTTTTCAGAAATATTTAAAAATGCTTGCCCTGTTGTGGAGCGAATGGCAAAGCCTCCCCGCTGCTCCCAGCCCAAGGAATGAATGAATGCAAGCAATGAATGAATGCAAGCAATGAATGAATGCAAGCAATGAATGAATGCAAGCAAGCCAAGCCTCCCTCCCGAACCTCCCGTCTCCTTGCCTTCCCCAGCAATGAGCAATGCAGCCACGCGGAGCCGCTTTTAAAGGGCAGCCCGCCCAATCACAATCAGCCACGGTGCTTGGGAGCGCAGGATTGGCTCCCCTCGCACCCAGCATCCTCCATCCCTAAAACGTCATTTCCGAAACGGGCGGAAGCCCGTAAAAAAGATGGAGGATGCCGTTTCGATATTGAAAAACACTTCCGGGTTTGAAAATATGTTTTGTAATCGTTTTGTAATTGCTAAAAATAACGAATATTTAACGAATTACAAAATTAACGAACGAAACCGCCCAGGCCTAATCCCTACGGATGTCCCGGTCCTGAAACACTCTTTGCTTCATTCAGGAAAATGCTGCACTCGCAGAGCTCAGGCGGTGTTGTATTTCGGTGTCGATGTTGACTTTGTTGGAGAGGTGGCTGCCAAGGGAGCGGAAATGGTCAACATTTTCTAATGTTACACCATTAAGTTGTATCTCTGTTATAGATGTGGGTGAAACGTCAGGAAATAATGCTTCTGGAACATGGCCATATAGCTTTGAAAACTCACAGCAACCCAGTGATTCTGGCCAGCAAAGCCTTCGACAACACAATTAATCTATTATCCCCAATTTTTCCTTTTTCCTTCCCATGTCCCTCCATCTCTTCCTTCCCTAGTAAACGTGTAATAAAAATTATTTTGGGTGGGGAAAGACCTTAATATCAGCCCTACCCCACTCACTTACTTCCACGCCACATTCGTTTATGGGATGGAGAAAGAGCGGCTCACGGTCCGGGCAGAGGTGGGCATACTGGCGGTGAAAGTTGTCGGCCACTTGCAAGACCAGCTGTTCCTTGGGCGTATTGGTCCGGTAAGACTCCGGGAGGTTGGAGGTGTCCACGGATTTCCAGTCAAACTCACTGTGCAAAGAAAGGAAGAAAGAAGGCAATGCAGAAAATGCAACACAATCGAATCACTCTCGGCAGATGGCCATCCAGCCACAGAGTCCAAATACTGGAATCTATATATATATGAATGCTCGGCGCATAATGAGTACCTTAAAAACGAAAGAACCAGTGAACGAAATCACACCAAATTTGGCAACAACACAAGGAGTGACCATCACTCAAAAAATTATGATTTTGTCATTTGGGAGTTGTAGTTGCTGGGATTTATAGTTCACCTACAATCAAAGAGCATTCTGAACTCCACCAACGATGGAATTGAACCAAACTTGGCACACAGAACTCCCATGACCAACAGAAAATACTGGAAGGGTTTGATGGGCATTGACCTTGAGTTTGAGAGTTGTAGTTCACCTACATCTAGAGAGCACTGTGGACACAAACAATGATAGATCTGGACCAAACTTGGCACGGATATTCCAAATGTTCAAATATGAATACAGATGGAGTTTGGGGAAAATAGACCTTGATATTGGGGAGTTGTAGTTGTTGGGATTTATAGTTCACCTACAATCAAAGAGCATTCTGAACTCCATCAATGATGGAATTGAACCAAACTTGGCACACAGAACTCCCGTGACCAACAGAAAACACTAGAAGGGTTTGATGGGCATTGACCTTGAGTTTGAGAGTTGTAGTTCACCTACATCTAGAGAGCACTGTGGACACAAACAATGATAGATCTGGACCAAACTTGGCACAAATATTCCAAATGTTCAAATATGAATACAGATGGAGTTTGGGGAAAATAGACCTTGATATTGGGGAGTTGTAGTTACTGGGATTTATAGTTCATCTACCATCAAAGAGCATTCTAAACTCTATCAACGATGGAATTGAACCAAACTTGGCACACAGAACTCCCGTGACCAACAGAAAACACTAGAAGGGTTTGATGGGCATTGACCTTGAGTTTGAGAGTTGTAGTTCACCTACATCTAGAGAGCACTGTGGACACAAACAATGATAGATCTGGACCAAACTTGGCAAAATATTCCAAATGTTCAAATATGAATACAGATGGAGTTTGGGGAAAATAGACCTTGATATTGGGGAGTTGTAGTTACTGGGATTTATAGTTCATCTACCATCAAAGAGCATTCTAAACTCCACCAACGATGGAATTGAACCAAACTTGGCACACAGAACTCCCATGACCAACAGAAAAAACTGGAAGGGTTTGATGGGCATTGCCCTTGAGTTTGGGAGTTGTAGTTCACCTACATCTAGAGAGCACTGTGGACACAAACAATGATGGATCTGGACCAAACCTGGCACGGATATTCTAAATGTTCAAATATGAATACAGATGGAGTTTGGGGAAAATAGACCTTGATATTAGGGAGTTGTAGTTACTGGGATGTATAGTTCACCTACAATAAAAGAGCATTATGAACCACACCAGTGAGAGAATTGGGCCAAACTTCCCACAGAGAACTCCCATGACCAACAGAAAATACTTAAGGCCATGCAGTCCAACTCCCTTCACCAGGGCAAGAAAACATAATCAAAGCCCTCCTGACAAAGAGCCATCCAGCCATAGATAGATAGATAGATAGATAGATAGATATTATTTACACAGAGAGAGATATAGTATCATAGATTTGAAAGAGACTCCTAAAGAAGGACAATTATATGTTGCATGTTCCAGAGTAGGCAAACCACATCAACAATGACAAAGAAACAAGAAGAAATACTGTTTACCCACAAGCATAAATAAATTACATGTATTAGAAACCAACACTTTCTCATTACTTTATTTTCCAGATAACTAGACTGGGCCACAGCAACGCGTGGCAGGGGACAGCTAGTACTAGCTAAAAGTATCCAAAGCAGTCATGACGGCCTACTACTCCTGGCTCGAGAGCAGTATGTGTGAAAAAGATCAAGGGTCTGGAGAACAAGCCCTATGAAGAGCGGCTTAAAGAGCTGGGCATGTTTACCCTTCCGAAAAGAAGGCTGAGAGGAGACATGATGGCCTACAACTCCTGGCTCGAGAGCAGGACATGTGAAAAAGTTCTTGGAGTCCTCGTGGACAACAAGTTAAACATGAGCCAACAATGTGATGATGCTAAAAAAGGCAACGGGATTTTGGCCTCTATAGTGTCTAGATCCACGGAAGTCATGCTACCCCATGCTCTATTCTGCCTTGGTTAGACCACACCTGGAATATTGTGTCCAATTCTGGGTACCACAATTGAAGAGAGTTATTAACACGCTGGAATGTGTCCAGAGGAGGGCGACTCAAATGATCAAGGGTCTGGAGAACAAGCCCTATGAGGAGTGGCTTAAAGAGCTGGGCATGTTTACCCTTCAGAAAAGAAGACTGAGAGGAGACATGATGGCCTACAACTCCTGGCTCGAGAGCAGGACATGTGAAAATGTTCTTGGGAGTCCTCGTGGACAACAAGTTAAACATGAGCCAACAATGTGATGCTGCAACTAAAAAAACCAATGGGATTTTGGCCTCTATAGTGTCTAGATCTAGGGAAGTCATGCTCCTTATGCTCTATTATGTCTTGGTTAGACCACACCTGGAATATTGTTTCCAGTTCTGTGCGCCACATTTGAAAGGATATATTGACAAGCTGGAATGTGTCCAGAGGAGGGTGACTAAAATGATCAAGAGTCTGAAGAACAAGCCCTATGAGGAGCGGCTTAAAGAGCTGGGCAAGTTTAGCCTGAAGAAGAGAAGGCTGAGAGGAGACATGATGGCCTACAACTCCTGGCTCGAGAGCAGGACATGTGAAAAAGATCTTGGGAGTCCTCGTGGACAACAAGTTAAACATGAGCCAACAATGTGATGCTGATGCGAAAAAGACCAACAGGATTTTGGCCTCTATAGTGTCTAGATCTAGGGAAGTCATGCTCCCCATGCTCTATTCCGCCTTGGTTAGACCACACCTGGAATATTGTTTCCAATTCTGGGCACCACATTTGAAGCGAGATGTTGACAGGCAGGAATGTGTCCAGAGGAGGGTGACTAAAAAGATCAAGGGTCTGGAGAACAATCCCTATGAGAAGCGGCTTAAAGAGCTGGGTATGTTTACCTTTCAGAAAATAAGGCCGAGAGGAGACATGATGGCCTACAACTCCTGGCTCAAGAGCAGTACATGTGAAAAAGATCTTGGAGTCCTCGCGAACAAGAAGTTAAACATGAGCCAACAATGTGATGCTGATGCTAAAAAGGCCAACGGGATTTTGGCCTCTATGGTGTTTAGATCCAGGGAAGTCATGCTCACCATGCTTTGGTTAGACCACACCTGGAATATTGTGTCCAATTCTGGGCACTACAATTGAAGAGAGATATTGACAAGCTGGAATGTGTCCAGAGGAGGGCGCCTAAAATGATCAAGGGTCTGGAGAACAAGCCCTATGAGGAGCGGCTTAAAGTGCTGGGCATGTTTAGCCTGAAGAAGAGAAGGCTGAGAGGAGATGTGATAGCCATGTATAAATATGTGAGAGGAAGCCACAGGGAGGAGGGAGTGAACTTGTTTTCTGCTTCCCTGGAGACTAGGATGCTGAACAATGGCTTCAAACTACAAGAAAGGAGATTCCATCTGAACCTCCATCCAGAGGAGGGCAACTCAAATGATCAAGAGTCTGGAGAACAAGCCCTATGAGGAGTGGCTTAAAGAGCTCGGCATGTTTACCCTTCAGAAAAGAAGACTGAGAGGAGACGTGATGGCCTACAACTCCTGGCTCGAGAGCAGGACATGTGAAAAAGATCTTGGAGTCCTCGTGGACAACAAGTTAAACATGAGCCAACAATGTGATGTGGTGGCAAAAAAAGCCAACGGGATTTTGGCCTCTATAGTGTCTAGATCCACGGAAGTCATGCTCCCCATGCTCTATTCCGCCTTGGTTAGACCACACCTGGAATATTGTGTCCAATTCTGGGCACCACATTTGAAGCGAGATGTTGACAGGCTGGAATGTGTCCAGAGGAGGGTGACTAAAAAGATCAAGGGTCTGGAGAACAATCCCTATGAGAAGCGGCTTAAAGAGCTGGGTATGTTTACCTTTCAGAAAATAAGGCCGAGAGGAGACATGATGGCCTACAACTCCTGGCTCAAGAGCAGTACATGTGAAAAAGATCTTGGAGTCCTCGCGAACAAGAAATTAAACATGAGCCAACAATGTGATGCTGATGCTAAAAAGACCAACGGGATTTTGGCCTCTATGGTGTTTAGATCCAGGGAAGTCATGCTCACCATGCTTTGGTTAGACCACACCTGGAATATTGTGTCCAATTCTGGGCACCACAATTGAAGAGAGATATTGACAAGCTGGAATGTGTCCAGAGGAGGGCGACTCAAATGATCAAGGGTCTGGAGAACAAGCCCTATGAGGAGCGGCTTAAGGAGCTGGGCATGTTTAGCCTGAAGAAGAGAAGGCTGAGAGGAGACATGATGGCCATGTATAAATATGTGAGAGGAAATCGTAGAGGAGGGAGCAAGCTTCCTTTCTGCTTCCCTGGAGACTAGGACGCAATGGAGCAATGGCTTCAAACTACAAGAGAGGAGATTCCGTCTGAACATGAGGAAGAACTTCCTGACTGTGAGAGCCGTTCAGCAGTGGAACTCTCTGCCCCGGAGTGTGGTGGAGGCTCCTTCTTTGGAAGCTTTTAAACAGAGGCTGGATGGCCATCTGTTGGGGGTGATTTGAATGTAATATTCTTGCTTCTTGGCAGAATGGGGTTGGACTGGATGGCCCATGGGGTCTGCATCAATAGGATTATAGTGTCTAGATCTAGGGAAGTCTTTTGGAATGAACTATTCAAAGTAGAACCAGCAGGTGGAGGGTTTGCCTTGGCCATCTAAACCTTCCTAATGCCTCGACCCCTTAATCCGGTTCCTCGTGTTGTGATGACGCTCAAACATAACATTATTATCGTTGCTACTTCATAACTGCGATTTTGCTATTGTTATGAATCGTCATGTAAAGATCTGATATGTAGGATGTATTTTCATTCACTGGACCAAATTTGGCACAAATACCCCATACAACCAAATTTGAATAATGGTGGGGTTAGGTGGACATTGATTTTGACATTTGGGAGTTGTAGTTGCTGGGATTTATAGTTCACCTACAATCAAAGAGCATTCTGAACTCCAGCAATGATGGAATTGAACCAATATTGGCACACAGGACTCCCCTGACCAACAGAACACACTAGAAAGGTTTGGTGGGCATTGACCTTGAGTTTGGGAGTTGTAGTTCACCTATATCCAGAGAGCACTGTGGACTTAAGTAATGATGGATCTGGACAAAACTTGGCAAGAAAACTCAATATGCCCAAATGTGAATAATGAAGTTTGAGAAAAATAGACCTTGATATTTGGGAGTTGTAGTTGCTGGGATTTATAGTTCACCTACCATCAAAGAGCATCTTGAACTCCATCAATGATGGAATTGAACCAATCTTGGCACAAAGAAGAGCATTCTGAACTCCACCAATGATGGAATTGAACCAAACTTGGCACACAGAGCTTCCATGACCAACAGAAAATACTGGAAGGGGTTGGTGGGCATTGACCTTGAGTTTGGGAGTTGTAGTTCACCTATATCCAGAGAGCACTGTGGACTTAAGTAATGATGGATCTGGACAAAACTTGGCAAGAAAACTCAATATGTCCAAATGTGAATAATGAAGTTTGAGAAAAATAGACCTTGACATTTGGGAGTTGTAGTTGCTGGGATTTATAGTTCACCTACAATCAAAGGGCATCTTGAACTCCATCAATGATGGAATTGAACCAATCTTGGCACACAGAACTCCCATGACCAACAGAAAATACTGGAAGGGTTTGGTGGGCAGTGACCTTGAGTTGGAGAGTTGTAGTTCATCTACATCCAGAGAGCACTTTGGACTCAAACAATGATGGATCTGGACCAAACTTGGCACAAATACTCAATATGCCCAAATGTGAATATTGGTGGATTTTGGGGGAAATAGACCTTGAGATTTGGGTGTTGTTGCTGCTGGGAGTTATAGTTCACCTACAATAAAACAACAAATAAAAAGTGAAAGAAGGAAGGAGGGAGAGAGGGAAGGAAGAAGAGAAGGGATAAAAAGAGAGAAAGAGGGAGGGAAGTAAAGAAAGAAAGAAAAAAAGAAAAAAGGAAAGAGAGAAGGTAGGATGGAACCAAAGAGCAAAGGAAGGGAGGAAAGAAACAGGTAGAGAAGGAAGAAAGAAGGGAAAGAGGAAAGAAAAGAAAAAGAGGGAAGGAAGGAAGGAAGGAAGGAAGGAGAAAAGGAGGGAAGGAAAGCAGAAAAGAAGGAATGAATGAATGAAGGAAGGAAGGAAGGAAGGAAGGAGAGAAGGAAATAAAAGTGAAAGAAAGAAGGAAGGAGAGAAGGGATAAAAAGAGAGAAAGAGGGAGGGAAGGAAAGAAGGAAAGAAAGAAAGAAAGAAAGAAAGAAAGAAAGAAAGATGGAACCAAAGAGCAAAGGAAGGGAGGAAAGAAACAGGTAGAGAAGGAAGAAAGAAGAAGGGAAAGAGGAAGGGAAAGAAAAAGAGGGAAGGAAGGAAGGAAGGAAGGAAGGAAGGAAGGAAGGAAGGAGAAAAGGAGGGAGAGAAGGAGGGAAGGAAAGAAGAAAAGAAGGAAGGAAGGAAGGAAGGAAGGAAGGAGAGAAGGAAATAAAAAATGAAAGAAGGAAGGAGGAAGAGAGGGAAGGAAGGAGAGAAGGAACAAAAGAGAGAAAGAGGGAGAGAAGGAAGGAAAGAGAGAAGGTAGGATGGAACCAAAGAGCAAAGGAAGGGAGGAAAGAAACAGGTAGAGAAGGAAGAAAGAAGAAGGGAAAGAGGAAGGGAAAGAAAAAGAGGGAAGGAAGGAAGGAAGGAAGGAAGGAAGGAAGGAAGGAAGGAAGGAGAAAAGGAGGGAGAGAAGGAGGGAAGGAAAGAAGAAAAGAAGGAAGGAAGGAAGGAAGGAAGGAAGGAAGGAAGGAGAGAAGGAAATAAAAAGTGAAAGAAGGAAGGAGGGAGAGAGGGAAGGAAGGAGAGAAGGAACAAAAGAGAGAAAGAGGGAGAGAAGGAAGGAAAGAGAGAAGGTAGGATGGAACCAAAGAGCAAAGGAAAGGAGGAAAGAAACAGGTAGAGAAGGAAGAAAGAAGAAGGGAAAGAGGAAGGGAAAGAAAAAGAGGGAAGGAAGGAAGGAAGGAAGGAAGGAAGGAAGGAAGGAAGGAGAAAAGGAGGGAGAGAAGGAGGGAAGGAAAGAAGAAAAGAAGGAAGGAAGGAAGGAAGGAAGGAAGGGAAGGAAGGAAGGAGAGAAGGAAATAAAAAGTGAAAGAAGGAAGGAGGGAGAGAGGGAAGGAAGGAGAGAAGGAACAAAAGAGAGAAAGAGGGAGAGAAGGAAGGAAAGAGAGAAGGTAGGATGGAACCAAAGAGCAAAGGAAGGGAGGAAAGAAACAGGTAGAGAAGGAAGAAAGAAGAAGGGAAAGAGGAAGGGAAAGAAAAAGAGGGAAGGAAGGAAGGAAGGAAGGAAGGAAGGAAGGAAGGAAGGAAGGAGAAAAGGAGGGAGAGAAGGAGGGAAGGAAAGAAGAAAAGAAGGAAGGAAGGAAGGAAGGAAGGAGAGAAGGAAATAAAAAGTGAAAGAAGGAAGGAGGGAGAGAGGGAAGGAAGGAGAGAAGGAACAAAAGAGAGAAAGAGGGAGAGAAGGAAGGAAAGAGAGAAGGTAGGATGGAACCAAAGAGCAAAGGAAGGGAGGAAAGAAACAGGTAGAGAAGGAAGAAAGAAGAAGGGAAAGAGGAAGGGAAAGAAAAAGAGGGAAGGAAGGAAGGAAGGAAGGAAGGAAGGAAGGAAGGAAGGAAGGAAGGAGAAAAGGAGGGAGAGAAGGAGGGAAGGAAAGAAGAAAAGAAGGAAGGAAGGAAGGAAGGAAGGAGAGAAGAAAATAAAAAGTGAAAGAAGGAAGGAGGGAGAGAGGGAAGGAAGGAGAGAAGGAACAAAAGAGAGAAAGAGGGAGAGAAGGAAGGAAAGAGAGAAGGTAGGATGGAACCAAAGAGCAAAGGAAGGGAGGAAAGAAACAGGTAGAGAAGGAAGGAAGAAGAAGGGAAAGAGGAAGGAAAAGAAAAAGAGGGAAGGAAGGAAGGAAGGAAGGAAGGAGAGAAAGAGGGAGGGAAGGTTAGTCACAGCAACGCGTGGTGGGTGCAGCTAGTTTAACATAGTTTCTGCCACAGAAACAAAGTTTCTGGAGTAGAACAACTACTTTCAAAGTAAGGACCACACCATTAAACAGGAAATAATGCTTTCAAAGCAGGAACAGAAACTTTTTCGAATACAGTTACATAATGCAATCCTCCCTCCTTTTCCTCCCTTTCTCCTCTCCTTCCTCCTTACTATAAAACTTCAGGGATATGGACTTGGATCTGGGAGAGCTGCTCCTCCAAGTCTTGGACTTCATCGCTGAGATTGAAAGAACTCAGCTCATCGTCTTCCTCCTCCTCCTCCTCTTCTTCTCCTTGGAGTCCGTAGCTTTCTTCGCTTGTATCCATTTCGCTGCCGGTCCTTTGCAAAACCTAGGGAGCGAAAGCCTGTAGGAATCAAAGGAAGGGTTCTCTTGTCATATATTTGAATATTTTGATGTTTTAAGGATGCAACAGGTTTATTTATTTTTTGTCGTATCAGAAGCAAATTAAGAACACGGCTATAATGTATAGAAAAAAACATAAACTTGACATTATACTAATTTTCCTTCAAGGAACTGTCTTCAAAGGTATTTTCTCCTGACATTTCACCTGCATCTATGGCAAGCATCCTCAGTTATTGAGGTCTGTTGGAAGTAGGAAAATGGGTTTATATATCTGTGGAATGACCAGGGTGGGACAAAGGACTGTTGTCTGCTGGAGCTAGGTGTGAATGCTTCAACTGACCACCTTGATTAGCACCTGATGAACCAACCTGATACTGTAAATCATCACCTCTTCCTGAGAAAAAAAAGTATTATATCGCAAAGGATTACCACTTCACCTGCTTCATAGGAAACCTGCTACAAAACAGGAGCTTTTTTGTTGAGTCCCAGGGCCAGAGAAGCAGATGGCGGAAACAGGAGAACGGCCTGCCTCAGGGGAGCGTGCTTGCTCCATCCATGTTCAACATCTACACAAATGACCAGCCACTGCCAGAAGGGACGGAGAGCTTCATCTATGCTGACGATCGTGCCATCACTGCTCTAGCAGAGAGCTTTGAAATCCCACACACAAACATTACATTTTTATTTATACTAGCCGTCCACTGCCACACGTTGCTGTGGCCCAGTCTGTGTACATTTGTTTTGTGTGTTTGCATTATGTGTATATTTGTGTGTGTTATACACACAAATATACAAAGTTGAAGTACTTTGGCCACATCATGAGGAGACAGCAAAGCCTAGAGAAGACTATTATGCTGGGGAAAGTGGAAGGCAAAAGGAAGAGGGGCCGACCAAGGGCAAGATGGATGGGTGGCATCCTTGAAGTGACTGGACTGACCTTGAAGGAGCTGGGGGTGGTGACGGCCGACAGGGAGCTCTGGCGTGGGCTGGTCCATAAGGTCACGAAGAGTCTGAGACGACTGAACGAATTAACAACAATATACACATATGTGCTATGTGTATATCAGTGTGTATATATTTGTATAGATAGGTGTGTTTGCGCATATATATATATATATATATATATATATTAGGCTTGGGTAACCACGGAAAAATTTGGTTCTAAACTCGTTTTGCTTTTAGGGGGCCCTTGCGTTTCGTTTTTTTTTTAATAATTCCAAAATTTTCCTTTTAAAAATTTCGAAATATACGAAGTTTTGTATAATTACGAATCGATTCGTTAATTGCGGACGCAACTGCACAATATGCTAAAAAAACC
The DNA here is from genome assembly GCF_037176765.1 of Anolis sagrei. Lineage (NCBI taxonomy): Eukaryota > Metazoa > Chordata > Lepidosauria > Squamata > Anolidae > Anolis > Anolis sagrei. The sequence continues at coordinate 5,378,460 of NC_090028.1, read as the reverse complement.
TCCAAATGGGACAGGGGGAACTTCTGAAGCTTCCCTCTCCCTCTGTTGTTGACTGTTGGTGTGATAAAACAAACAACAACTATAAAACTTGCACCAGACATGTGAAAATAATTACGAAATAATTACGAAATAATTACGAAATAATTACAAAATAATTACAAAATAATTACGAAATAAATTGAAAAAATTGTTTCGAATCTAATTTACTCCTCACACTATTTCTGCATGGCTCAATATCAGATCGTAAGCTAATTTAAATACAAATTAATAACTAATTACGAAATTAATGAACGAAACCGCCCAAGCCTAATGTGCATATGAGTGTGTATATATTTGTATAGATGTGTATATAGGTGTGTTTGCATATATATATATATATATATTTGTGTGCATTTGTTGTAATGTATTTTTTTTTTTGCTTTTTAAGTCTCTTCCGCTGTGTTTTTCAGTGTTTTTATGAGTGATGGTCACTCGTTGGCCTGAGAGGTGTCTTGTGTCCGAATCTGGTGTCAATTCGTCCAGTGTGTTTTGTTTTTTTTAGTTATGTTAATTCCACAAATGAACATTAAGGAGAATTGGGTCACAAAATATTATGTGTGTTTACGTGTGTGTGTGGTTTTGCACAAGCATTGTAACGTATTTTGTATTTCTTTAAGTCTCTTCCACTGTGTTTTTCATAAAATTCATTGTCAGGATATATATATATATATATATATATATATATATATATATATTCATTCTCTATCCTGCCCCTTGATATCTCCCACATCATAATCTCTTCCAGTGTTCCTGTTGGAGAGGCCATTCAGGAACGTCAACAAACACTGAGAAGCAGGACAGAAAGGAAGGAAGGGCTGGAGGTTGTGTTTCATCAGGTCAAGCTGCCCTTCGATGTTGTTGTTTTTTTGTGCTGGGAGATAACAAGGCAAGAATAGGGCCTCTAGCACATCCTTTATCTCAGTTGATTTAGGAGGAAAATATGACAATTATGCACCAAGGTTAAGCTGGTAGCCTGCAAGGGCTTCCTTGGGCAATGGAGACCTTCCTGAGAAAGACAGAAAATAGCCATCTGGATGTCCCTTCTCTAGTTGGGCAAAGGATGCCACCCAGAATTGGCCATGGAGAGGGCAAATGGGCAAGTCTTCTCTTATATTCACACTCAGAACAGACTGAATGCCCAAGAGTCCTTTTCTCTTCTTCCTTCCTTCCTTCCTCCCTTTCTTTCCCTCCTTCCTTTCGTGCAATCCTTTCCTTTTCCTTTTCCTCCGTCCCTCCCACTCTCCCTTCCTTCTTTCCTTCCTTCCTTCCTTCCTTCCTTCCTTCCTTCCTTCCTTCCTTCCTTCCTCATCCCTCCATCTCCATTTCTTCTTCTTCTTCCTTCCTTCCTTCCTTCCTTCCTTCGTTTTTCATCTCTCCATCTCCTCCCTTTCTCCTTCCTTTTTATATCTTCATCTCCATCTCCTCCTTCTCCTTCCTTTCTTTTTCATTTCTCCATCTCATTTTCCTTCATTGGTTTTTTTTCATTTCTCCATCTCCTTCCTTCCTTCCTTCCTCATCCCTCCATCTCCATCTCTTCTTCTTCCTTGCTTGCTTCCTTCCTTCATTTTTCATCTCTCCATCTCCTCCCTTTCTCCTTCCTTTTTATATCTCCATCTCCTCCTTCTTCCTTTCTTTTTCATTTCTCCATCTCATTCTCCTTCCTTGGTTTTTTTTTCATTTCTCCATCTCCTTCCTTTCTTCCTTTTTCATCCCTCCATCTCCATTTCATTTTCTTTCCCTTCCTTCCTTCCTTCCTTCCTTCCTTCCTTCCTTCCTTCCTCATCTCTCCATCTCCCCTTCTCCTTCCTTCTCCATTTCTCCATCTCCTTCCTCTCTTCCTTTTTTATCCCTTGATCGCCATCTTATTTTCTTGTCCTTCTTTCATTTCTCCATCTCCACCCTTTCTCCTCCCTTTTTATATCTCCATCTCCATCTCCACCCTTTCTTTTTCATCTCTTTATCTCCTCCTCCTCCTTTCTTCCTTTTTCATCTCTCCATCTCCCCTTCTCCTTCCATCTCAATTTCTCCATCTCCTTCCTTTCTTCCTTTTTCATCCCTCCATCTCCACCTCATTTTCTTGTCCTTCCTTCCTTCCTTCCTTCCTTCCTTCCTTCCTTCCTTCCTCATCTCTCTATCTCCACCCTTTCTCCTTCCTTTTTACATCTTCATTTCCATCTCTTCCTTCGCCTTCCTTTCTTTTTCATCTCTCCATCTCCTCCTCTTCCTTCCTTCCTTCCTTCCTTCCTTCCATCCTTCCTTCTTTCTTTCCTTCCTTCCTTCCTTCCTTCCTTCCTTCCTTCCTTCTTCATCTCTCCATCTCCCCTTCTCCTTCCATCTCCATTTCTCCATCTCCTTCCTTTCTCCCTTTTTCATCCCTCCATCTCCACCTCATTTTCTTGTTCTTCCTTCCTTCTTCATCTCTTCATCTCCACCCTTTCTCCTTCCTTTTTACATCTTCATTTCCATCTCTTCCTTCTCCTTCCTTTCTTTTTCATCTCTCCATCTCCTCCTCTTCCTTCCTTCCTTCCTTCTTCATCTCTCCCCTTCTCCTTCCATCTCCATTTCTCCATCTCCTTCCTTTCCTCCTTTTTCATCCCTCCATCTCCATCTCATTTTCTTGTCCTTCCTTCCTTCCTTCCTTCCTTCCTTCCTTCCTTCCTTCCTTTTTCATCTCTCCATCTCCACCCTTTCTCCTTCCTTTTTACATCTTCATTTCCATCTCCTCCTTCTCCTTCCAAAATTTGATTACTAGAGGTAGTTGGAAGGAGCTTCCTTTCTGGGAGTTGTAGTTCACTCACAACCAGAGAAACTGTGACCTCAACCAATGATGGACCTGGACCACATTTAGCACCCAGAACCCCATGACTAACCCAACCTACTGGAGGGGTTTGAGGGGAATGACTCACCATAGTGGGAGTTGTAGTTTACCCTGCAGCCGGAGAGTACACTGAATGATGCATCCAGATGATGCATCCAGAACAAGCTTTAAGAACGGATGGAGTTTCTCAGGGTTAACCTGACACGATGTGAGTTCTAGTTCCCCCACAACTTTATGCATTTGAGACAATTAAGAAAATTGACTTTTTCAAATAACCCAGGCAACCAAGCTAGTAATATAATATAATATAATATAATATAATATAATATAATATAATATAATATAATACTATAATATGTGCTGGAGAGCTCCTAAGGATCCAACATAGTAGTTATTCCCAAATTTCAAAAATCACATTTGCTTTTGGGAATATATTTTCCCCAAATATCTCCATGGATGGTTAAAGACATGGTTGACAAACCCGTGGATACGGAGTCCCGAACCCGTGGATATGGAGTCCCTGAGAAGGTCGTCTTCTTCCAACTTCAACCCAAAGATGTGCATCAACCAACCCTTTATCCCTTCTCTATAGACTTACCTTCAAATCCTGTAGCCTTCTGTTCCAGGCTCTTAGGTCTGTTGTCAGTTCTCTCCATGGCAACCCTGACAGCTGCAAGGGATTCTGGGAAATGTAGTCAACCAGGACATCAGTGGGAAAAGCAAGTAAGTTTGGAGAAAGGTACCATTTGGATTGCAACTCTCAGGGTCTCTTCAATGAGAGTTCGAACTAAAAAGCAAACTTTTTCCAAACTTTAGAGATTGGTGCATGCTAGAGGGGAAGTATTGATATTAGAATATTATTAATAATAATAATAATAATGATAATAATAATAATAATAATTTTATTTATGTCCGGCTTCTCTCCCCAAATTGACTTGGAGCAACTTACAACAATGTGATGTCGAAGGCTTTCATGGCCGGAATCATTGGATTGCTGTGAGTTTTCCGGGCTGTCTGGCCCTGTTGCAGAAGCATTCTCTCCTGACATTTTGCCCACATCTATAGAAGGCGTCCTCGGAGGTTAGGAAGTCAGTTGGAAACAATAATAATAATAATAATAATAATAATAATAATACTGTATTTATACCCCACCACCATCTCTCCAAGCGTCTTGGAGCAGCTTACATGAGGCCAAGCCCAACAACACATCAATCAAAACAACAAGCAATAAGCGAAATAAACAATACAATTAATATAACTCACACATAAACAAAGCACACAATGATTTTAAAGCCTAGTAAGGGTTTATATATCTGTGGAATAATGCCCAGGGTGGGAGAAAGACCTCTTGTCTGTTGGAGGCAAGTGTGCATGTTGCAATTGGCTGCCTTGATTAGCATTGAATGGCTTTGCAGCTTCAAAGCTTGCCTGCTTCCCCTAGGCAATCCTTTGTTGGGAGGTGTTAGCTGCCCCTGATTGTTTCCTGTCTGGAATACCCCTGTTTTTTAAGTGTTTCTCTTTATTTACTGTCCTGATTTTAGAGTTTTTAAAATACTGGTCACCAAATTTTGTCCATTTTCATTCCCTCCTGACGTTTCGCCTGCATCTGTGGCTAATGGTATCTTCAAACATTCGGTTGGAAATGAGGCAAGTGGAGTGTATATATATCTGTGGAATAATGTCCAGGGTGGGAGAAAAAAAAATCCTATCTGTTTGAATGTTGCAATGAGCAAGTTTGAATAGCATTGAGGATCCATGAAGCTGCAAAGTCAATCAGAGATGGTATCTGCATAGAGGTAGCCTGAAGAAACAGGAGATCTCCAGACAACGAACAACTAAATGCCAGTTAACACCTCCCAAACAGAGGATACCTCCAGGTAACAGATGTCAGGCTACCTCTATGCAAATACCCTCACCGATTGACTTTGCAGCTGCAAGGCTACTCAATGCTATTCAAGCTTGCTCATTGCAATATCGACACTTGCTTCAAACAGACATAGGTTCTTTCTCCCACCCTAGGCATTATTCCACTGGTATATATACACAGACAAGGGTTCTTTCCACACTCTGGACACTCCACAGATATATATACACTCCACTTGCTTCACTACCTCTATGCAGATACCCTCACTGATTAACTTTGCAGCTGTGTGGCTCTTCAAGCTTGCTAATTGCAATATTGACACTTGCTTCAAACAAATGAGGTTCTCTCTTCCACCCTAGGCATTATTCCACTGGTATATATACACTCCACTTGCTTCACTACCTCTATGCAAATGCCCTCAGTGATTGACTTTGCAGCTTCATGGCTACTCGATGCTATTTAAGCTTGCTAATTGCAACATTCTCACTTGTGTTAGAAAAGGGTTCTTTCCCCACTCTGGACATTCACATACACACATTCCACTTGCTTCACTACCTCTATGCAAATGCCCTCACCAATTGACTTTGCAGCTGCAAGGCTGCACAATGCTATTCAAGCTTACTAATTGCAACATTCACACTTGTGTTAGATAAGGGTTCTTTCCCCACTCTGGACATTCACACATACACATTCCACTTGCTTCACTACCTCTAATCAGATACCTTCACTGATTGACTTTGCAGCTTCGTGGCTACTCAATGCTATTAAAGCTTGCTAATTGCAACATTGGCACTTGTTTCAAACAGACAAAGGTTCTTTCTCCCACCCTAGGCATTATTCCACTGGTATATGTACACTCCACTTGCTTCACTACCTTTATGAAGATACCCTCACTGATTGACTTTGCAGTTTCATGGCTAGTTTATGTTATTCAAGCTTGCTCATTGCAACACTGACACTTGCTTCAAACAGTCGAGAGTTTGTTCTCCCACCCTGGACATATATACACTCCATTTGCATCGTTCCCAACAGAACCTCTGAAGATGCCATTAGCCACAGATGGAGGCGAAACATCAGGAGAGAATGCTACAGGAACATGGCCACACAGCCCAAAAAAACTACAGTGATTCTGGCCATGAATGCTTTTGACAGCTTTGTTACTGCTGTGTTTTCCCCTCCAATAATCTCTTTAGAAAGCTAAACTTGGAAAGCTAGATTTGTAGTTTTGGACAGCAATGGAAATAGATAAACATCAGATGTGTAATTGCCCTTTGAATATGAAACTGGGGATGTATAATTGCATTCACTAAAGGAAATTCAAGAGAAAGATCCCCAAATTTTGCAGAATCTCACATTTTCCAGGGTGGAGATACCAAACTTCTCTGAAGCTTGCCATAGAATGCAATTCTATTCTCATATAATGCCCTTCCAAATGAGAATGCTCCATGTGGAAGTGCATTATAGGAGTCTACACTGACTATATAATGCCGTTCCAAACTTCATGACACGGCAATGCTGACCCAGCTGAAACCAAGCCAAGATGGGATCCCATTTCTGTTGCCTGGGATGGTCCTGAATGAGCCAAACTCAAGCTGCAGGGGAAAAGAAACTCTGCCCAGCAAGGAAGTCCCCCAGCTGCTG